>NC_136947.1:15524949-15544949 GCF_949987615.1 Pollachius pollachius | reverse complement strand
TGTATTCAGCGTACTTGGGTTAAAAATACATTGATCTTGTACCCTGGCAGGTAGTCCTATTATAGGCCTTTCACAAAATGAGACTATAGGTTTATTTGAAACATTATTTAAGTCATATAGAGCCTATATGTCTCCTCAGAAGATTGGGCCGATTTAGCCTTGCATATGGATGAGCACAATGACTTGATCTCTTGATTAAAACACAAGTTTTAAATGGTGTCGTCACCACTATCAGATGGTTGTGGCAGCCATGAATTATTACACTATGTGAGCCGCGTCAGATTCCCTGCTCACCAACGCTGCCTCATTCTTCTGAAGTGAACCTGCGCTTGTGTGTGTTGGGAGCAAAATAAACACACACACTCAAAAACCCACGCACACACACGCACACACACACACACACACACACACACACACACACACAAACACCCGCACACACACACACACACACACACACACACACACACACACACACACACACATACACAGTTTGTGTATGAGTGGGTGGAATAATAATATAGATGCTGAGTGTATGCACTCAAATGTATTGACACATTTTGTATTTTAAGGTGATGTAGTTAAGATAGGAGATTTTGAGTGTAATTTGTTAAAAATGGTCGAGCCATCTTTCACCTTCAGTTTGAGACAACAATCTGACAGCTCCCAGGTCAGTCCTGACCAATCAGAAATGAGCCGAACGTACCACTGCTCAATGATGAGAAACGTGGGAGGGTGCAGAGAGGGAGACTTTTATTGGTTTAGATTCAAAATCTTGCTATGCTATCTCTCTCTTTACAACCCTGAAATCTATCCTACACTGTAAACAATTGTTATAATATAACAGAATTTTACTGTTTACTTTACAGATTTTGTCTGTATTTTTAAAATACCATTTAATTTACAAAAAGAGACTGTGATTTTACATGTCAAATGTAAACTAACATGAAATCACTGTAACTGTGAAAACACAATATTCCTGTTCTTTTTACAAAAAAAACCTATTAGAAATCCATATATTTATTGTTAAAATACGTTCACAAATATATTGTAATTTCACAAATATTTGTCTGTTATTTAAGGGAATAAACTGTAAAATTCAACTTTAAAACTCTAAAAAAAGTAAAAAAAAAAACATTTAAAGTTACTGAGAAAAGTAAAATAACTATTTAATTAGAAATTTTACTACAATGTCTTTGTTAATTTACTAATGTTTTCATTGAAAATAACTATAATTACTGCAATTTCCCGGATTCCACCTACGATTTACACAATCGCGTACCGTTTGGGTTGGTCCGTATCAATGGGTTGGTCAACAGGATCTGTTTGAGAAGAAGAAGACACCCCATTGGCTGTTGGGAACATCAGTCTTTGACGTGACGCAGAAGAAGGTCCCCCCGTATCTAACACTGAACCGGTGTCAACCCAAAAACATCGCGCGGCGGTTCCCGTTTGGTCGACTTCGAGTGAACAGCAGCTAATGCCCGATGTCAAGGCTGGAGGAAGGACGAAGCTAGAAGGCAAGTATCAAACTGAAGCTGAGTAGCATTAGGTTTATTTACCACCATGCCTCTGAGTTTACTCAGTCGGCACCGAATCCGCTAGCATGTCGACATGTTAGCTAACTATGATGACAAAAGCATGACCCGCAGCGTCGGCGTCTTCACGTTGTGTAATTATATATTGTGTACTATTTTTATTATCATTGCTTGTGTGTGATGTCAATGAAACACTCTCTTGGGCACGGAATAAATTATTTTCGCCCGTTAACTTCGCTAGCTAGCCAGCAAGCTAACGTTAGCACAGTAAACTGAACGTGAATGGGAACTGCTAGTTATGTTCGCTAGCTAGGTATAGGACTTTGGTTAAACTTTGCTGAAAGCTGAAATAACATACGTTCAGCAACTGTGTGGTAGTCTACTAGTTTTAGCAAAAATATGTTCGGATAGTTTATTAAACAGGGCTCCAGAGTGCGACCAAAAATCTGCTCAGTGCGACTGTTTTCTCTGGTCGCACCAGTGCGCCTCCGTCACATTTTCAATATCTCAAATAGCCTATCCCCCCGCTATTTCAAATAGACCTACGTTAATTACTTAACTAATACATGCAGCCTTTCTTGCTATGCCCTGCGCACTCTCCCTCTCTCATTCTCCTACGCGAAGTTTCATTTTCTATTTTTTTTTAAAAGATGTTTAGTTTTGTTTCAACGTTGTCACGACCAGCCACTAACATTAGCTTACCACTTAACAGTGAGCCATTACGTTTGCTTTTGTGATCTAACTGACACAGGCGGAGAGAAAAACGAACATTTGTTTAGAGCTGCAACAATGAACAATAATCGATTATTAACCCTCTTGCCTCTTCTACATTTTCACTCGTTTTTTGGCCATATCTTTCACTGTATGACTTGAAATGGCATCGCTTTTGGCTAGGATAGGAAGCTTAATTTTATGTCAGGTTTTGAAATCAATAATACACTGGGTAAAAAAAATCATACTCGACTTCATACCCTTTTTATAAATGATACTGAGATTTGGTAATGGTTTATTTCAACCAGTTACTTTCTTACTTGTCTTTCAACACTGGTCACTGGTCAACATGAAATTCAAAACAATACGGAAAAATATGTAAATGATAAGTTAACACTCATCTTAATTGGGGGGAGATTGGCTGCACAGTTTAGGTCAACTATTTCACAACCAATAGCATTTATTTCGATTTTGGCAAATTTCATGATTCATAATTTTTTTTTTCTTTCTCTCTGCAGATAAGCGATGCGAGTTGATTTCATGGAGTAAACTGAAAAAGTTAGTACTGCACTGCAGTTAAGGATGTCAAAAGATTACACCTGTCGTAGTTGTGGTGCTTCAGTGAATACCCTAAAAGGGTACTGTGAAGATGTGAATGGCATCTTCACTGTGTTAAACCATGTTTTAAATGATGCACATGTTCCTGTCCGGCTGTTAGCCGTAATAGTCTGCAGCTGTGGCTTATAGGTTAATTGAGCCACACCCATTCTGGTGCTCCTTAAGAGGGCCAGAGTTCTAGATTGGGGGAGGCTCGAGTTGTGCAAGTGAATTGACTGTTGTGCTATTGTTTGTTTTAAGTAAAAAAATGTGCTTTTTACCAACAACATTGTGCGTCAAGGAAACTCTTTCTCACAGGTACGTGATGCATCAAGGGCTTCATAAAAATGAACCACATTATCAGTATGCGTGTTATATGGAAAGTTGTAAGTTTCAGTTCAGAAATTACAATGCTTTTAAATGTCATGTTTACCGCCGTCATCGACGCTCATCTAACGCGTTGCAGTGTCAAACTTTGCAGGCACCCTTTCTATGTCAACTTCCACATTGTCAGAAACAGTTGATCAACCTTAAAGACCTTCTCTGTCACCTAAAATCTCACACTTCAAGAAGAGAGGTAGTGCGTTGCCCATTTAAAAACTGTGATAAAACATTTTCAGTGACCTCATCTTTCACAGCCCACCTATCTAGGAAGCACAAAAAACCCACAGATTTGCATGTCTCTGGTGCATACTGTCTTTCAGTTCCTAGTGAGTCTCAGTCCTCTTGCTGAAAGCCAGCCAGATGAAGGGTCAGCTGTTGATGACTCGAACTTGCCACCTCGTCAGTTACTACAACCCACGGACCGGGAGTCGAACGCTCCAACCACTGAGCCGAAAAGCCCAGGCTTCCAACTCAGCGGTTAGAAGCGTTCTTAAGGCGAGGGGTGTGAGGATTTACGACGTACTGCCGCTAACTAGCCCATGCTAGTTAGCATCCGTTACACGGACATTACTGAAGATGGTGCTGGCTCCTGCCCGGTCTAGGAGACTTGTCTTGCAGTCGGCAGGCAGATCTCCGGTCAGGCTTTTCTGCTGTGCATGTAGGCTGAAAGTAAAGCACCTGCACTTCCACAAGTCTCCAAGCATTTCCTGAATTTATCCAAATATCACATAACAAAATAATATCAAAAACTTCATTTTAATGTTCTGATTTTATTGTAAGAGGAAAAACAACCTTGTTTTCTCTTTTTTTCTGATTGAGTTATGAGATCGACCCATACACGGAGTAGGACAATGTATTATTGAACTCTTTGAATTCCACAGTTCCCTGTATGTCCAAACACTCTTTCACAAGCAAGCTCTGTCTACACTGTTGTGTAACCTTATTGCAATTGTATCAAAACATTAAATTACAGTACAGTCCACAGTGACTAAAGTTTTTTTTCATTTGACAGTTGCCTCTTCAAGATAAATCCAGACAATTGCTCAAAAGTGGAGCGGAACGCCACCAAAAGAAAACTTGCAGTCAGTCCAAAGGTTCTTACACTGATCACCAGAATTGCACACTACGTGTGGAGGGAATAAGAAGTGCTCACAAGTTATGGATACTTTGTCCAAGTTACGGACTGTTATGGATTAATATCCAGTGAGGTTTCATGTAAGCTATTATGTAGCTTTGTTATCAATGTTGTGGATTATTTGGCCAAGTTATGGATGCCTTAGAGTATGGATTAATTTCCAGTGAGGTTTGACAAAGTTTGTCATCAATGTTTTGGATGTATGGTTACTTGACCCAGGTTATGGAAACCTTGGATAGAGTATGGATTCATTTCCAGGGAGGTTTAATGTAAGTTTGTAATCCATGTATGGTGACTTGACCAAGTTATGGATGACTTGGATAGAAATGTTACTGTAAATTGGTAACTCAACTTTCTTTTTCTTTTTTAAACTTTTTTTTTGTGTTTCAGAACCAGTCATTTTAATTTAATTGTTTTTATTTTTTGAATATTGCTGTAATAATGGTTAAATAAAAATACAGAGAATGGGAAATTATAGCTATTCTCTTTCAGCTTAGTCTCATTCAAGCACAGCAGTTCATTTAAGCCCCTTTTCCCACTGGCCAAAAACCGGTTTAAACCATTTAAAATTGAAATAATTCTGGTGTTATTAGGTGAGTATAGTTTATTTTTTTTAAAGTTGAAAGTCTTAAATATTCAGGAAATCAATGTAAAAGAAAACAAAAACTAAATTTACAATAAACAGTAAATTGTTGCAATTGTACACCTAAGTTTTGAAAGATTAATCAAATTATTGTTGTATACTGTTACTTTACATCTAATATAAAGTAATATACAGCCTTTTTAAATAAAATAATGCCATTAAAACCAACTAATAGCTCATTTCTGTAAATTTAAGCATTCATATTACAATGTTCATTTACCATCTTTATGGGTAATTTCAATGTTTTAAAACAAAATGTTTAAGTAAATGTTTAAAACAAATGTAAAATATTCATTTGATATGATCTAAAAACAGTAAATTATTGCAATTGTAAAGCCAAGATAATGTTTTTCAACATTTTTTTACATGTTTTGAAAGATGAATCACATTATTTTGTGTCCATATACTGTTATATTACATCAAATATAAATTATTATACAACCTTTTTCCTTTAAAAACCAGCTAAGAACAGCACATTTCTGACAATTTAAGCAGTATTCTTCGTAATACAACATTTATTTACCATATTTCTAGGTAATGTTATTGTTTTAAAATGGAAATGTTTCTAATTAAACATTAAAAACATGAAAATAAGGCAAAATCTTGTTAAAATTACAACTACAAACTATTTTAATTACGGAAAATAACCGTATTTTTATGAGAAAGTAATTATCTGTTATTTCACAGTATTTTTCCGGCACCCCATCTGCCAGAAAATTACAGTTTTTTTAAGATTTATTTTTTACAGTGTACAGCACCTTTAAAGCATGTGTTTAAAACTGTCTTGTTGCTGCCTTACAGCCTGTTGTATTGAATAAGAACATGGAACATTCCAGATTTGAACACATGGGGGCGTTTCAGCCTTATTAAACGGGTCTGCATTGAATTCTGCTTTTGCCCTTACTTAACTTCAGACTGATGGGGAAATTACGTAGTTTAATTATATGAAAAAATAATATTTATATTTACATATAACTGGCATGCCATTGAAAGCTAGTAGTAATAGAAGAGTATAGCTTTACTGTCCCAGAGTTACAATCGGGGTGACACATAGTAATCACACAGATACCAAGGAAAGATTTGCCTATCAACCACCAACATAAAAATCCCAAATCAAAAGAAACAACGCAAACATATAAATGTAACACAACACAACTTGAGTGTCCAGCAGCGACCGAGGGCGGTCTGGGTTCAGAGGGCCGCTGGCCGCTGGTTTAGAGGACATCCTTTGGCCGCTGGCACAAGGACAGCCCATATCTTTTAGTAGCACCTCTGGGGAGCTCCCCCCACCCTGCTGGCAGTGGTTGAAACAAGCTCACAAAGCAAGTGCTGCTCGGAGCCCCGTCCTTTGTTAGGATTTATGATGATCTGTGATGCTCCAAATGTCGAGGTTCTCTCAGTAAAACCACGTCAGCTTTCTTAGACGTTGACAAGGAGAGCGAAAGCCAAATAGAGCTGTATAGTTAGTTCCAGAGCCCTGAACATATTGTGTTTTTGTATGAGGGCCTTCCTGCTGGGTAAGCTGAATTGATCTTTAATGTATTGATCCATAATTTCAGCCTTTTTATTAATTCATATTTGAAAAGAAAATCTATGCTGTTTTGTGAAATTACACTCTGCTACTCTACTTTCAGTACATTTCACATTGATTATATTTTAAATTCATATTGAGTGTAATAAATTGTAATTGCAATTCCCGGACATAATGCACTCACACGTGCATGCATACTATGCGTTTGTGTGTGTGGTGCGCACAAAAAAAACTACAGGAATCTTGTCATAAGCATCTCTGACAGGACATCTTCAGGTGAAATGGGGTTGGCTTGGATGGATGCTGGCATGTTTGCAATATGCTAGGTCACACCAGGGAGGGAGAGAGACAGAGAAAGACATAGAGGGACAGGAAGGGAGAGAGAGGATTATCATCTCGTGAAGGAAATTCCTATTCATCTTTTCTCATGCATCTCTTGTCAATATCAAATGTCAATACAGCAACTGGAGGCTGGAATAAAAAAATAACCATTCCCTCCTTTCCAGATAGATTTGCAGAAAGCATTAGACACCAAGTGCAGGGTGGTCATTGTCCTGATGGAGGCAGTCTTTCCTCTGATAAGGGGAGAGGTCTGGTGTTGGCAGTGTGAGCCCATTCCCGCTCTCTCTCCTTTGAGGCAACCAAACAATATATACTTAAATGATCAATAACAAAAGTGCTTAGTGCTGGATTGTGCTTTGAAAAGTGGATTCCCATCTCCATGCCTCATCTAATGTGTGACCGCCAGAAAGAATCCGACCTTAACTAAACCACCCCAACACCATCTGAATGACACTGTTTTCCTTCTGTTTTCACCTTTGCCACCTGCCTCTTTTCCTGTTCTCTGTCCCAATGCTTGTATGTGATCTCATTACACAACATAAAGTGAATGCCATGTTTTGACGGACAATGATTGGTCTAGGCCTAATTGATTAGGGGAATTGATTGCCTCATTGATTCCGTCTCTTTGGCCTGATTGCCATCATTGACTGGTAGACTATTGTTAGTTTCTAATCCCCCTGTTCCGCTAACATATGGTGTCAGGTCTGGTGTAAGACTGACTCATGTTCCTCAAATGAAAGCTTTAAGATATTGTTCCCCAACACACATGCTCAAACACACACAGATACACACACACACACACACACACAAACACACACAATGAAAATCATTGAAATGGTCTCATTACACGGTTGTTTAACCTGCACTACTAACATTTTACGAAGCACACAATGAAGAATGTCAAAGTACACAAACATATTGTTGTAGGCCCTCATGCAGAACGTTTTTTAAAACAGTTTTCTTTACCATGAAATTAACTTATTAGGATTTTTTTTTCTTAGCTTCCTCACTATTTAGATGACAAAACAGACATATTTTCCACTTTTCGAGTCTGTGAAGCGCCTTAAAGAATAAGCTGTTATCCTGATGTGAAATATTAATGGACTCATCCAACATAACAATGCTGAGACATTGCTCAAACGGTGCATGCAATATCGACAGTCTGCTTCATCTGCTGGCTGTCGCAACTAATCGAGGATCGTGGCTTTTTTAGCTACTGGACCATCTCACTGCTTCTCATACCAATGAGTAAGTTTAATGACTCAAGTGCCTTCCGGGGAGAAGGGATGAAAAAAAGCAATATATTTTTTTGAAATCTGCCTTGCGTTCTTCAGCTTACATAACATACATCAATCAACACTGTGTGTGTGCATGTGCATGTGTGTGTGCATGTACGGGTGTGTGTGTGTGTGTGCGCGCATGTGTGCGTGTATTCGTACGTACATGCAAGCAAGTGTGTGGGTGTGTGTTTGTGCCTGTGCAGAATGACAGTGCCACTTTGTGTGTGTGTGGGTGTGTGTGTGTGTGGGTGTGTGTGTGTGTGTGTGAGTGTGTAGGCTTGATTGCGGTGATCGCCGATGGCCACCCCAGAAAGCCTCCTCACTCCCACGTCACTGCATCTTGGCTGTATCGACTGGCTTTTAATGGGGCCCTTCCACTTCCATTAGTGACACTTAAAATTAGCCCTTAATGGCATAACAGCGTGTGTCAGGGAAGCAGGTTTAAAGGGGCACTCACCGCAGTCTGCAGTTAACAAGGACCTGGGCAGGATTGGACCCGGTTGCCTTTTCACTTGCAGCAGCCCCTACATTCAATACCTTGTGGCATAAGTGGCAGGCTGCCCGTGGGGCCGCAGCCATGGATTGGTGGATTGCGGGAGGAAGCAGTAGACTGCTTTTTATGTTGTTGTTTTATAAGGATTGTGTATACAAGTGTTTCTTTTATTTGCACTAATTTTAGAATATGTTCAAGTCAGGTGTGAAAACGATCTTCTCAAGGTTTGGTACCGTCCTCGTCATTGAAGGGTGTGGATACACCCTTCTATTGATTTAGGATTTGTTTGTATATCCGTACAACGATGGCCACTTTAAAGGTGTTATAGTCTGTTTTTGTTCATTGATAGGCTGTTAAGTTGATAGTGGTTGAAAGGTCTTAGGGTTAACCAATATCCTTGAAAAGTGATTGCTGATGTATTTTCTAGATTAAAGGCAATGAGAGAGAAATGAGCTGCTGCATTTCGAAAACCCACTTTAGGAACCCCTTCTTGCCCTCAGCATACACCTTCTTCCCCTCAATAAACACCTTCTTGCTCTCAGTAATTGCCTTCTTGCCCTCAATATACACCTTCTTGCCCTCAGTAATTGCCTTCTTGCCCTCAGTATACACCTTCTTGCCCTCAGTAATTGCCTTCTTGCCCTCAGTATACACCTTCTTGCCCTCAGCAAATGCCTTCTTGCCCTCAGTATACCCTTATTTTCCCTCAGTTTACACCTTCTTTCCCTCAGTATACACTTTCCTGCCCCCAGTATAATGCAAGACTAGAAGTGTGAAGCAGAGAGGAATAAATACGGTAATAAACACAGTACAGTCATATCTCTGGCAAAATCTGGCCTGCGTGAACATTAATGATGTGGAATCCACAAGGGATTCCTTTTAAACTGTATGCAGCGGTTGTCATGGAGATACTGTCTAGGTATGACCCCTGAAAACACCTAAGACGGCGGACAGGACAACTGAAGGCAGAGGGCGTTCTGTATAGTATATCAGCCCCTGGTTCTGCTGGACTACAGCAAAAGATCGGGCTGTGTTGGTGAGGACAGTTAAAGAGTCAATATACGTAGTACGTATTACTGGAACTAGGTGACAACACCCTGACTCTCTCTATAAGTTTAAACATTTCAAAACAAATGTTTCAAGGTGGCTTTTATCTGAAATTCTTTGAAGAAATTTTTCGTTAGGCAGTATCATGTACATGAATGGTTTTATTTTGAGTCTATTTCAAGTAAACATGGAACAGCAACAATGCCTTACAGTTGCATTATAATATGGATGGTAGGCGACCACAGGCCATTTAAAGACGGTTTGCCCAGGAACCACACATACTCTCAGATTGACGCATGCCTCTTAGATTTAAACACGGACGATGGCCCATCAATTTCTTTCATCATACAGTTGAAATTGAAATATTTACACATTATTACACCCTTACTCACACTTTCATCCCCGGACACAGACACACAAATGCATATTTTCCATATCTGGCACGCTCAGTCAAGGCTACAAAAAACCATCAGTAATAGATGAATGACTTTTCAAATTAGAATTGGGGTGACACACTTCTTTGCCCGGTCCTGCAGAAGACGGCTATACTTGGAAAGAGGGGAAAGAAATGAAAAGGGAGGAAAAGAGAAGAATAGAGTGCCAGAGTTAGAGGGAGGCCGCTAATTGTGATAAATGTGTGAAGGCAGTCTCCGAAAATATATTTGGCTCCTGCTTATGAAGCAACAGCCCTTAGTGGCTGGCTCTTAATAAATCGCAGCTTGCGTTGCATTGGGGGGGGATTCAGGAGATGGAACAGACGTAATGGGTGTAGTCAGAGAGGACTTTGAGATGGCTGAAAACCATCATGTGACTGCCATGGAAACATGGCCAATCTCCAGAAAACAGCAACAAAAACAGAAGCCATTGTCTTTGGAAGTAAAGATAATATTTGGTGCGCATTACTTCTTCACAATGTCAGCAATCTTTTTTACAGGGTTCCCAATTTGAGAAGCACAGCTAGAGGGCAAGTTAATTAAAAGAAAGAGGAAAAGGAAAGTAGTAGCCTATGTCTAATTCATCCGCTTGACAGCAGCTCTAGAGGCGTGCAGAGACAGGAATACTTCCCTCTCGGCTGTCTGGCTTAATTGAGTTCATTTTCAAGATACAGAAAAAAAGAAAAGAGAGATTAAGCAGATACATAATGTACACACAGGTCGGACCGAGGAGTGTCTCGTCCTCTCCCTCAAATCCTCTCCAGATCTCTCTCCTTCCCTCTCCTCCTCTTGAAGACAATGTTGACCTCACCTCACCCCTCTCTCCGCCTACGCCGAGCAGACGAAGAGTTCCGAGAGTTTTAATGCAAGAGTCTGACGACTGGGTCAAGGAGGCAGCCTCAATGTCCAGCACACCTTCCTGCGCCTTCCAATGTGCATTACTCAAGGAAGGTTTTTTCAATGTTTTAATCACACAGACACCACCGGCAGAGCCCCCCCCCGCCCCCATCCCTCCTATACAAGTTCATTGATTTGAGTCCGGCTCAGTTCGTAGTGTAGTGTAGTGTGGCGTTGTCCCCCCCACCCCACGCTCCTCACACCCACTCTTGCATGGAGCGCTTGCAGTACAGTATGTGGCGCTGCGTGCTCTTCCTCCTGAACTGGAAGACGGTGTACAGGAGCACCATCATGCACAGCGCCAGCACGCATGGGATGGCGATGGCCACGGCCTTCTCCGTGCCGCCCGACGCCGGGTCCAGCTTGGGGACGATGTCAACGTCGCCGCCGCCGCCGCCGCCGCCGCCGCCGCCGCCGCCGCCGCCTCCACCCACGCCGCCGCCGCCGCCGCCGCCGCCGCCGTCGTAGTGGTGCTCCCCCACCACCGGGGGGCTCCAGTCCCAGTCGTGGTCGGCGGGCAGGCCGTCGCAGCCCATGAAGTCCCGCAGGATGGAGCGCGGGTAGCTGGGCTCCACGCGCAGCATCTGGTTGTTGAACTTCCAGTACTCCTTGCCCTTGTAGAAGTAGGTGAAGCCTGGGGGCCACACAGAGGGAGAGGGCATTGGGTTCCCCTCATTCGCACGGCGCGACTAGGTAATGGCCATATTGTGGGGTGTGGGATGTCGATGGGTGGGGATGGAAACCGATAATATCGATTTTTTTCCTTTCGACATTATACTGATCTTGGACCAAGAGTTTCGGGAAAATGTCTTGGTAGCAACCCTTTGCGACGGCTGTGCTTAGTTAGCGGGCCCTGGTCGCTAACAGTGACGAGGGCAGTTCATTTGTGCTATTTTTTTGACACGGTGTGTTTTTGTTTTTTTTGCACTTAGATTTCATTCTTTTTTTTTATGAAACTTTATCAGAATATGCCAATGAAACTTGAATTTGAAAGCATGGTTGTGTTCCTTCTATCCTCCCAGTTTTAAAGGGTTTATTTTTTACGGTTTAATGAGGTGAAGACACGGAGTTGAGGTCTTCAACCTCAAAATCCACCACCGTCTTAGTGTTCTGTTCTCACCTATAGTCTCGAATAAAGTAGCCGAAGTTTAGAATATACGTTATTGTTACTTATTTATAGTTTTCACAGACACATATGTGTCTGTGATAAAAGAACTATAAATATGTATCTCAAGTGTAGACACAATGAATGCATTACAACTATGTTATGATTACTTTTTTTGCTACATTGTGTTTTTTTATCTCTCCATTAATTCCCCTAAAAATGAATTACATGCATGGCTTTATCTCAATTGACAGAGGCGTTGAGCCGTAGAGAAGAACAGCGTTCAGAATCCGACTCATCATTTAACCGTCGAATAAAAACACTTTAAAGGGCAATTTGATTAGCCTGGAATGGTAGAATATCATCCGATGGGAACAACCATGCTTTCAAAATCATGTTCACATCGCTGGATACTGATCACAAAAGTAAAACGGTACGATTATTAGAGGCTTTGCATTAGAACTAACACAGAATGCAAAATATTGGTTACGGTTGTAAATGGAGCAAATGTCTATATCTTAACAGCGAACTACACTTGCATGGTGGGAGGATATAAACTTAATTTCATTTTTTAAAGTGTTTGTTAAGCATTAACTTAACTACATAATTGTTATATTATCTATGGGACTGCCTCTGGTCTTAATATAACTCACTTAGCTAGGCTAATTTGTTAAGAGAGTCACAAGATCAATCATCTGTTTATAATGTAGTAAATTGTACTTCTTGTACAGGACAGTTTGTGTAGGTGGTTCTTTGTTATTGTTCCATCTAATGCTGTCACATAATTATGAGAAAGGCTCTTAATATATAAATATACATATTCTGCTACCTTTATAAACCCAGGGTTGGCTCACTATGGCATCAAATGTGCCGTTCCATGTTTGTGTCCTCTCTTGCTTAACATCTAAGAGTATATTATTTTCTAAATTTACACTATTATTATTGTTTTTAAATAAACCTTACACAAAATGAAGGCTGCAGGGTGTGTAAGTAAGTTATTAAGTTGTTGTGGCTTGTGGTGGGGAGATGTACATTCGGACTGTGTCACCATAAAGGCTCAACATGTAACGTGCTCCCGCTAGTTTATGTAAGGCGGATTAAGAATGGCCTCTGATACACCCATCACTTGTGCTGCTACTGTTCCCTTAAAGGACGCTGGGGGATTTAACTGCTCACTCTCTCCAATCATTCTCTAGCTTTACGTTCTCTACTGACCAGCGGCGTACCAACGTTATCAATATTGTTCATTATTAACGGCTGTACAGGCCTGCGTAATAAAGTATAATGAGTCCCAGCTTATATAAAGCCTCCCTGTTTATTATGATTATACGGCTGTGACTCCAGCCTCCGACCTTTGCTTCCGAAGCGTGTGTGTTTGTGCACCGGCGCGTGCGTGCCATCCCTGACGGTGGTTCTCTTTTACGGGCACCGTAACAGCCCTACTCTCCATGCAGTGCTGGTGACATGGAGCGCGAGAGAGTAAAAAAAGGTACACATACTCATACCATTGGCCTTGTCCACGAAGGCGCCCTGGGGGGAGTCCGGGATGCCCTTCCACACGCCGATGGGTTTGGGGTAGCCGGGATCCATGGTGCGCATGTCTTCATTGTACCTCCAGTACCTGCAGTGGGCAGAACACAGCCCCCAGCAACACACTCAGCTCCATAAAGAACTAGACATATATATGTGCAAATATATTTACACACACACACACACACACACACAAATACACAAAAAGCACACCCCCACAAACACACACGCACACACACGCACACACACACACACACAGACATAACCTTACAGAACTGTATAAGAAGGACATTCGATAATCTGGCTTGTCTCTCTCCCTCTTCATTGGCCACATTTTCTTTAATCTTTCCAATGTTTCTAACTGTCTTTCAGGCCTATGACCGTAACATCCAGACCATCTCTAAGACAGAAGGCTCCTCTATCACTAATTCATAGAAAATCGTCCATGTAGTTCAGCATTACACCATGATGTCAAGTTAGTTAATGTGGAGCAAACTGTCACTCAAAATAGATACTCCTAAACTCCATATACTCTCGGGTCTCAATTAATCCACCAGGGTTAGGTAACCCTCCAATTAGGCTGAACGGTAACAGCTTTACAAGTGTGTGCATGTGCCACGTCGGCCTCATTACATCACATATAGGTCAACGGGCCTTGTGGCCATTTTGGTTCTAAACACTAGGTGGGTGGGGGGGAACTGAATGCGCAATTCCACATTCAGTTCCCCTCCCAAACTCAGCTAGTGTTTAGAACCGACACAAACCAAGATGGCGGCTAGGTCATCAATAAGGGTTTCAAAACTTTCCAACAGCATCCAGAACAGGGTCCAGAACAGGGTTCAGAATGGGGTTCAGAACGGGGTCCAGAACAGGGTCCAGAACGGGGTCCAGAACGGGGTTCAGAACAGGGTTCAGAACGGGGTCCAGAACAGGGTTCAGAACAGGGTTCAGAACAGGGTCCAGAACAGGGTTCAGAACAGGGTTCAGAAAAGGGTTCATAACGGGGTCCAGAACACGGTTCATAACGGGGTCCAGAACGGGGTTCGTCCCCCTACGCACCTGTCCCCTTTGAAGAAGTAGGTCTTGGCCACGTCCTCCCACCACACGGCCGTCTCGATGCTCTGCGTGGGCATGCCGCTGCCGAACAGAGAGATGTCCTGAGGGTAGGTGGGCTGCAGGGTGGTGTCCTTGAACACCCAGAAGCGGTTGCCTATGAACACACCACCACAGGGACAACTGAGACACGCAGCAGAGCAAGTGGGCCCACGGAGCAACGCGGTGTTCTGTCTGTTCTGTAACAGCTTCTGTGGCGGTGAGGAGCCGGAGCAGGGGGTTAAGGGAAGCTTGCTCAAGGATGGCTACGGGGAAACTATAGACATGAGGGGGGATTGAACCCAGTGCCTTTCGACATAGAGTCAAAGACTCCTGAAAACAGCAGATCAGCAAAACCTTACTGGTCCCTCTGATGCTGTTAGGTCTACAGTATTTGAATGCTTTGATACAATTTTTTGGGCAATCCAAATGGATGAATAAATCAGTGAATACAGTGTTCCTGCACGCCATCCACAGTGTACCAGACGAGCTGAATCACTTTGTTTCGCTCCTGGTGACTGTGTGTCACATGTGTGATTATCTGTGAGCCACTACAGCACCACAGCAAATCAGCCAGCACTAGCTGTTATGTGTTTCCTTTGAAGCTATGGCTTCATTTAATTCACTCCCTTCTTAATGCCTCAGGCAGGGAGCTGCCTAAAGCACCCATTCACCCCCCCCCCCCCCCCCCCCCCCCCCCCCCCCCCCCCCCCCCCCCCACACACACACACACACATACACTGAAGCATGTGCATGTGAACAAACGCATACAGTCATGTTTCTCTGAGTCAATAAATAAATCATGAGGAACAGGGTGACAGATGTCATGTTAATCTCCCTGATGGAGGGATGGCTCATCCACACATGCACACGCACACAAACACACACACACACACACACACACACGTGTGCACGCATGCAACACACACACACACAAACACACACACACACATGCATGCATATTACGCATGCAGAAAAACACACACACCCATACACACGCACACACACATACACACACACACGTTTGCATCACCAGTTCTGGCACCAGCGAGCAACATCCACTTAGTATCAGCGACGATAAGATAAAAGAAAACAAAAACATACACACACACACACACACACACACACTGACATGTAAATACACACATACACACGTCAATGGCCTAGTCACTGGTGCATACAACTTGTGCTTTGTTCTTGTTGAAAGGTTTTACCCTGATTCTATCAACCCTATCAAACTCTCCCAACGTCACCTTGTTTTGTGTCTCACCTTTGAAGAAGACAAACTTCCCCTCACTGTTCTCGTAGACGGCGTCTATTTTGGAAGGCAGGCCTCGCCAGAAGTAATTGATCTGCATCGGGTAGCCCGGGACCACCGAGTTGTCCCGTACACGCCAGAACCACTGGTCCTGTACACACACGCGCACACACACGCACACACACAGATTAATTATAGATACAGCAAAAATACTTCTCAATATTCATAGCAGATGCTGCAAACGTAAACATGGTTACAGAGCGCGTGTTGTCCAATCAACACACATCGAAGTTGAAATTGGTCGAGCTTCGTCGCACTGCCCTGAATAATCTGCCCAACATTAAATCGGATGTATTCTGTGCCCCTATTCATCCATTCTCATACACACCACAAAGGCTGACTCTGGATATGGGATTGGGCCAGATTGACTGGCTCCAGGCCCAGACTAAGACCAACCACTAAACAGTAAACATCCACTTCCTGTGATGCGGCACCATGGGTTGCGTCCGCTCAGCACCGCATCGCCCCCCCTCCCCCGGTGGGCGTTGGTTGGAGCCGTGACGTAGTATATACCTTGAACACAAACAGCTCCTGGCGGAGGATGGCCAGGGTGTTGAAGCCCCCGTCGCAGATGTTGGGCTTGGCGTTGGGGTTGGAGGGCTTGTTCCCCTGGGGGGGGCGGTGTGGCCGGACCTGCCGCTCGTGCTTCCGGGGGTCGGAGGGCGGGTGGTGCAGGCGGGGCGGGGAGGCAGTCGGCGGGGGTCTGGTGGGCTGAGGGGAGCGGTCGGGCGGACCTGAGAGGGAATAGGAACCACCGGATGTTGTTGTTGTTGTTGTTGTTGTTGTTGCATTTGGATGGGGGTGGGGGGTCTCAATGAATATTAGCATTTTGTGAGTTATTATGTGGTTGCTGTTGTTTGTGATGTTTTGTGACTTGTAATATGTAAATATATTTATTGTATTTATACGTTATATAGCAAGTTATGCACATTTTCAAAGTGATCTTTCCTCCTTTTTATCTTCAATAGCAGCCACTGAAAAAAGGTTGCTGTGGTTCAAAAGGCTAAAACCTGGTCAATAATGCTTTGACAATCATCAAACTACGCTCACGCCTTTTCTTCAAATCTAAGTCCTATCAAACAGGAGAGTGGAGGTTTAATACCGTAAATCTTCTGTATTCCCTGCAGGTCGTCATGAGGTAGCTTGAAGTTCTCCGTGTCCATGTACTGGTAGAACGGAGCCATGATGGCTGTGGGGTCGTTGGAGTGTTCCAGGCCCAGAGCGTGGCCCAACTCATGGACCGCCACCAGGAACAGGTCGTTACCTGGAGAGTGAGAGAGATAGAGGGGGGGGGGGGGTGGTGGGGGGGGGGGGGGACAGACAGAGACCGACAGAGACAGACAGAGGGAGGGGGTGATAGAGAAAGACGGACAGAGAGAGAGAGAGAGAGGGAGAGAGAGAGGGGGACAGAGAGAGAGAGAAATAAAGAGAGCAAGAGAGAGAGAGAGAGATAGACAGAGAGAGAGAGAGAGAGAGAAGGAGAGAGAGTGTTAGGAGGACATGGGTAAATACATACAGACATACACTGACACAGCAGTCGTTTGTGTACGCTGTGTAATCACGTGCACCTGAATAAATACAAACACACTGCAGCTATATACACACCTCTCACCGGGAATCACAGTTGTGCTTATCTATGGTAAAGGTACATGGAAATGTTAGAGGAAGAAACACAAACAAACATCAAAAAACAAGGGAACTCACTAAACCAAGCGTGTTCCTTTGAACAAAGTATAAAGTAAAAGTGAAACCCATTTTGGTGCTATTTCTGAAAATTGCTGAGTAATATTAAAATAGAAAAATAACCCTATTGGTAGTTCATACATTATATGAATTATTAAATGTTTGCATTAATAAACAGTTAACTAGTAGCAATAGGCATTTCTAAAAAAAAAAATATGCATGCATATGAAACTCATCAGATACATCAGTAGATAGGATTCATTATTGTGCCTTGTAGTAATATGTTACTCTCAGTCAAAAACTAAAATAAGACGTAGTTTGAGTATGTCATGGAGAAGTGTGGGATCTGATGTCTGTTGGGGAGTTGCTGTTGCTGCTGCTGTTGCTTACCACCAAAATCGACACGACCATGACCCGAATCATGTTCATGTACGAGGTAATGTATTAAGTTTTATTCACTTCACGTTTGTCCATGTTATGTGCTTTCATTCCAATGAAATAGCCGCATGTAATGTTTGCTAACAAAAAATAAACTTGCTCTCATACCATTAAAGGAGACGAACCACCATACAGCTGTAGCTAATATTATGTGGTGAATTCTACTGTGGGGTAGCTCTGTTATAGATGGCCAAAACAATCATACTAAATCTGACTCTATAAACGTGTTGAGCATCAGTGTTGGTAATAACGCCGTTTAAAAGAACGGCGTTAGGTTACGCTGTTATTGTTTCAGTAACGGTGTAATCTAACTAATTACTATTTCCGTCGTTACAACGCCGTTACCATTACTGTACGATAAATGCAGCGCACACTAACCCGGGTAAATGTAAAAACGCACATCCGCAATGAAAATTATCTCCATCGTTTTCATGTAGTTTTCGGAATGTTTTGCATCCACGTTCCACACTGAAATTATTTTGATAAACAGCTGTTGTTATGGTTACGTAACTCCGCCACGCCTCTCTGTGTAGATTACAGGCGCGCGTTCAGCTGATATTTACGGTTGATCAGCTGGTTAATCATTTTCGAACCGGTCTTGTCCAGATACGCCGCTCCAAGTATGTTTTGAACTGTCATCTTTCGGGTTTTTTATCTCCGGCGTTGCGAACGAATATGTTTGAGCATATCAGGGCCTTGAATGGGAAGTTCAACCATTTAACACATTAAGGCCAAGTTAAAACTGCTCAGAAAAATCCAAATTCTGTGACATATAGCAACTTTCTTTTTTTCACAGTAACGCAAATAGTTACTTTCCCTGATAACTAGATACTTTTATTATAGAGTAATTCAGTTACTAACTCAGTTACTTTTTGGAACAAGTAGTAAGTAACTATAACTAATTACCTTTTTAAAGTAACGTTCCCAACACTGTTGAGCATTGTCGTGTTTACAACGCTAGCGTAGGCATTAGCCTGGTGGACGGCATGAGCCACTTTTCGTAGTAGCCCATTGTAGTAAGCCAGATTGATATTGAAATGTCAAATCAATAATGAGGTCTCTGCTGGATTACTGTTCCTGTGTTTCCAAAGACGCTTGGGGGTAACCTGAACCAAACTAAGGATTTATCTGGATTTGAACGTGGTGGGAAACATTTAGGATTATGTAAGTACACAACTCAACAACATATTGAGTTGGTCTGGTCATTTTAAGGTATTTTAATTTGAAAATGTTCCACATCATTACCTTCATAATTTATACCCATACGTATACCATGATCTCGAAAGCATACCAACGCTATCACAGAAAAATGCAAATGTCTGCTCTGCTGCCCACATTTGCTGATGATGAAATATATCACAATAATTATGTCAACATAATAAACCCTCTGAAAAATGTAATCCCTGCATATTTATCTGCTTCTACCCAGAACATAGACGGCTTCCGTTTGTGTCCCTGATAAAGACAGAACACTAACATTCATGAACAGCTTGTGACAGTAAGGAGAGACGCCTTCTTCAGCACTCACTAATAAATCCCTTCCATCCAGTGGGTTCTTCACAACCCGCCCACCACGGGCGGGTTGTGTCCACTCTGATCATATACCCAACCCCCCTACCCCTACCTTCTAGCTGACCCTGGGTGACTAACCATCCCAGGACACGGGAGACGTGTCAACATGCAGCCTTGACACTTCCTCCAGTGCTGCGGCCCATTGAAGGCACCGCCAGAGACTGAGACTCGCTGAGACCGGTGGCTTTCTCTGAATCACAGTTGGCAGGCGGCGTGACTACATCAACCCACAC
>NC_136947.1:15502449-15522449 GCF_949987615.1 Pollachius pollachius | reverse complement strand
ATTATATCGATTCACGGCTAAATGTATTTTCTTTATTTTCTCAATGTTATCGTGATTCCCGGACTAAATCGGAAGTTTGTACCGATATTATATGGATGGCTTAGAATGTGATAGTTTACACATGGTTTGTGGCGGTATTACAGGTCTGGCTTCATTTGCAGGCCGTAGTCGTCACATCATTGTATTTCTCTCCGCTATAACAGTATTGAGACCGTGAGTAAGCCTATCAGTCATTAGAGCAACAGAAGAAGAAACTCTTGCTGTCAATCCAAGACGGAGAATAGCACTATCAACTATAGTTATATTAAAATATAGTGATAGTCAACTATATTGATAGTCACCTATGCTGTGAAATTTGTGTAACTCTACCTTGAGCGTTGGGATGCCTTGTTCAATAGACCTACATCACTTTGAAAGACACAAGATAATCTAAAAATATTGAATTGTGACCCTTCTATCTTGATGCTTATCGTATGGTGTGTGTGTGTGTGTTTGTGTGTGTCTGTGTGTGTGTGTGTGTGTGTGTGTGCGTGTGTGTGTGTGTGCGTGTGGGTGGGTGGGGGACACAGGCAATATGTGGTTGACTCTGTGTATGACTAATGCAGTTAAAGTGAAAGGGTTCTTCCTGAGGGTTCCTGAAGGTTAATGTGATGCTGGGGCAGAGATGATGACAACATAATCATGGTGAGGTCGTTTAGCAGCTGCTTTGATCCCCAGCGAGTCCTGACCCACATTCTGGTGTATCATGTAGTCACAAAGCACCGGGGGGTTACGCAGTCTTGCTTGGTGATGCCTGCGGGTCAACAGCGGTCAATGGGGGATCGAACCCAGTAACCCTGCGAGAGCATGTTATATTTTATACATTTTATCAGTCCGAATGTGTACACATATAGTTTAGATGGCGTGTGAACAAGTATCCTTAAAGTTTCCTCACATAGTCGCATATACCCCTCACGACAAACGATTTAAATCTCGTCCCCCACCCTTTCAACGTTATTTTTTCCTATTAAGTCGGCGCTCACATTTAATTTCCTAAAACGGGGCTGACTGTATTAAAATTAAAGTTTAACTTGACAAAACTAATAGCAAAGCCTGGTGGCTTTTGCTGAAGTTCTTCTTGCGGTAGTCCTTATCAGTCCCCAGCAGGCAGGGACAAGAGGGAATCTCTCTCCTGTCTGTGTCGATGTCTCTCTCCCCCTGCCTCTCTCTCTCTCCCTCTCTCCAGTGACTCTGAATGAACCGTGTGCAGTCAGCGATGGTAGGCCGGGGCTGAGCACTGATTGACATTCCATTAAGTGAGGTGGCTCATCAGCTCGCATTGAGAAGGGAAGGAAAGGGGACAGGATTTGAATAAATTGACAGTGTTATCTCTTAGGACGGATACATCCTGTCAATCCCCATTGGGTGCCCCCCCTCACCCCCCCGCTAGCCCTTATCGTTCCCCTTCAAGAAGCCGCCAGGGAGCGGAGGCGGGTTTAATCAGGTGTGATTAAAGAGAGGGTTTTTTTCTTTCTTTTTCTGGGAGAATTTGATTTTTTTTGCTATATTTGATTTTTTGTTTTGCCTTAACCGAAGTTTTTACACTCCCCCAGTGTTATTCAGAAAGAACAGTGCGTTTTTGATGAATGAGTCAACAACATGAATGACACGTTGCCATTGTAAGCTAAAAGAATAGCTCAAAGTCTGGTGATTCAGTGGTATGTTGAACAATACACCAACAAACGCGTAGGCGAATGAATCGAAGATGATTGAAATGTGTGATATCACTTTTCCCGATGTGTGTGTGTGTGTGTGTGTGTGTGTGTGTGTGTGTGTTTGCGTGCATGTGTGTGAGCGCACACATACACGCATCTCGCGTCCACCTCTGAAAACGTGACGTAGTCCGGTCTCTATGACAACACGCAGCGAGTCAACCCCGAGCAGGGCAAATTAGCGGTTAGATGTGCAAACATTCAGCGGCACCCTATTATTACAAGCGGCAGGCTGATCTACCCCGTTGCCACGGCAACCAGCGACCAACCTTCAACGTCTCCCTCACCTGTAGGTGATGTGTGTGCGCTGCCACTTCTGGCCCGTCAGTGCGTAGCGCCGCTTCCGGGAGCGCGAGGCGTTCTTCATCGTGTCGGGAACGCCACAGCGCGGCCTCTGCATCCAACTGACGAGGAGGAGGCGGGGGAGGGTAAGGGGGGAGAGCGGAAGGGGGAGGAGGAGGAGGAGGAGGAGAGGAGGAGAGGGAGCAGGAGAGGGAGGAGGAGGAGGGATGAGAGGGAGCGGGAGGGGTAAGGGGAGGGGGAGGAGGCGGTGGGTAGGAGTAAGGGGAGGAAGCGGGGGAGGGGGAGGAGGAGGAGGAGAGGAGGAGAGGGAGCAGGAGAGGGAGGAGGAGGAGGGATGAGAGGGAGCGGGAGGGGTAAGGGGAGGGGGAGGAGGCGGTGGGTAGGAGTAAGGGGAGGAAGCGGGGGAGGGGGAGGAGGAAGGAGAGGAGGAGAGGGAGGAAGAGGTGGAAGGGGAGGAGGAAAAGGAGGAGACGGAGGGGAAGGGGGAGGAGGAAAAGGAAGAGGAGGAGAAGGAGGAGAAAGAGGAGGACCATCAGAAGGACATTCGGGTTAGGTTGTACACCCCCCAGGTTCATATTAATCATCTGTGTTAAAGTTACGATGCAGTCTTTCAACACACAGAGTCAGGATTAAAGACCGCAGCGCGTCTCTTCATGGGCCCGGGTAGCGGGGAAGTGTGACAGCAACAGAATATTTTTCACAACAGAGTAAACTCGGTGACACCCCCCCTCCCCCCCCGAAGAACTGATAAGCAAGGCTGAGAACGGGAGCTAATGCGACGTGTTTTCATTGATAACACGTCCACCCATTCACAAAAAAGACCTACAATCACACAGAGTTAACCATACTATGCTATCTGGAGCCTGGTGTGATGTTCTGAAGGCTGTCCTAATGGTATTCCTTTATCGTTATCCAATATGTGTGTGGTCGGTGCGGTGGCCGTGTCAAAGGTAAACACAGAGTCTAATTCATTTAGGAATTTCATTCAGACTGAGGAACATCTCCCGCGCACATCTGCCGTCTCTCTGCCTTCTGCGCCACCCCCACTTCCACATCCCCCCTTTGACACGCACGACACCCTAACGTTTTCATGTACACACATTCGACGTGTCTCTCTGAGACTGCGCTGGTGTTTTAAACCGTGATCGTCTTGTTGTGTACCGCTGCGTCTCTGTGCTCGCGGGTTGGTGAGTGTAGCAGGAGGCGTCAGCGGTGGGGGGGGGGGCTCTACTCACTCCTTGGTGCGTTCATCCAGGGTCCCGGTGATGTTCAAACCGTAGATGCGCTGCATGGCGGCGATGGCTGAGTTCATGGTCTGCGTGGAGCGCAGCACCGACATCCTGGGGTCGGTGTGAGGCAGGTAGCCATATTTGTGCAGCCATTCCTGGGAAGGAAGGAAGGAAGACGAGACGACTCAGCTCATTCACTGTTAATAGTTTCTAGGTCAAAGTTAGTGGATGGAAAAGTGATGTTGCAATGAGTTTTGAATCTGATCGGTGTCAGTTGATGTCAGTTTGCCCCCTTTTTTTTAAAATCAAATGATCCTGTTTAAATGGTAGGAATGATTATACACTGGTTACATTTTTGACATGATTTCCTAACAGGCCACATACCGTTTCAGACATTATGCTATCATCAAATATTTATATCGCACACAGCGTCATCCCATGTTATCCACTACATTACAGCGACATTAAGTTGTTGGCATTTTCTTAAGAAAGAAAACAATTCCGCTACAAGTCAGCCTTTACTGAAGCAGAGACGGCCCTGTTTACAGGCGGAAAACATCCCTACCCCAAACCTACAGAAGAGGACGATCCAGCCTGATCCTCTCTTGCTGGATTAATACACAGACAATACATTCTTCACATCTCCAGCCCACCACGGAGCTGTGGTGGACCCCCGGGCCCCGGGCCCCTGGCCCCCGGCCCCGCAGCAGCTGAGGCTTGGGTCCACCTTGTGTTTCCAGCAGTGTGACTTTGCTGCAAAGCGATCAGGGCGGCGCGCGGTGACAGTTGCACCTGAGCACCGGTCCCTCCTCCCCACGCCATGACAGCCAATCAGAACCCCAATGGATCGTCGTCCATGCAATACAAGACCACCCCCCCCACACACACACATACACACACACACACACACACAAGGTTGCACACACAAACACAAACACACACACACCCACACACACACACACACATACATATATAGACACACAAACGTACACGTGCACACAATCACACGCACAACCAAACAAACACAAACACACACACACACACATACACTTGGCCGCCTGTGAGACCCCTAGTCTGATCCTGCTTGGGCAGCAGCAGTATAAGCATAGAAAGGGGTTCCTTCCAGGGGTCATTGAGCACCCCCCCCCCCCCCCCCACCCCCCCCCCACCACCACCACCACCACCACCACCACCAAAGCCACAACATGCCCCTCTGATATATCACCACATCTGTCCGCATGACAACCAGCTGCCCTCCACACAGCCCGCGATCCAGCTAAGCTAATCCTACTCGTTCTCTCTCTCTCTCTCTCTCTCTCTCTCTCTCTCTCTCTCTCTCTCTCTCTCTCTCTCTTTCTCTCTTTCTCTCTCTCTCTCTCTCTTTCTCTCTCTCTCTCTTTCTCTCTTTCTCTCTCTCTCTCTCTCTTACTCTCAGTCTCTTCTTTCCTGTGAGTATCCTGTGCGCGCGCGCCTGCGCGCGTTTGTGTCCGTGTGTGTGAGGGTGCGCGCACAAGTGTGTTTGTCCATAGAAGCAGATCGCACTGAGATATGACACTGAGCCATAAAATGAGATTACGGTGGTTTGTGTGAGTGGCAGTGTGTTTGTGTGCTGGAGAGGTGGGGGCTGAAGAGGAGTGTGGTAGTAATTATTAAAGTAGTAGATTTTTAATCATATTATGCCGCTGGAGACAGATTTGGAGACGGATTTGAAGACCTCCAAACACCATGATGCAGACCCAATTATTAACTACTTTTTTTTTCTCCTAACGATGTGCAGAAGACATCATCATGCATCATATCATCAGATAGGATATGAAAATAAAATAACGCTGCTTTTGTACTGGTTGCAACGAAACGCTGTCAGGTGCAATTTTAGAGCTGCACGTTACAGGGATGGATGGGGGGGGGGGGGGGGGTGGGGGGAATCAATTCAGCCGATGGGCCGCAGTGTAATAACCTTAAATATGCATCGGTCGGATGCTGTCTCCAAGGCACCGTGGATAAAGACTGTATATGATGGGGTGTCGTATGATGCATCATCCGCTGCCCTGTGAAGAGGTGACCGTGGGCCGGGCTGTGCATGCTCTATACAGGCTCTGCTGCGCGCTATGCTCATTACGTAGCATGCCGAAGATGTTGTTTTCCATGCAGAGGTGGATGATACGATGAGAGAACATCTCCGTCGTTCGGCTTACCTCCACGCTGAACAGATGGGCTTCCTCTCCGGACACGCCACGCAGAATGTGAATCAAAAACAAATGCAAGCAGAAGGCTGCTGCGTAAAAGCAATTCGACGGTTTTCTTTTAGCGGAGGATACTAAGGTCATAATGACCCGTTTTTCCCCAAGTGTTTCTTAGAAGAACCCGCCCGTCTGATTCGGCTGGTGGTGGATGAACACCATCAGCAGGCGAGCTGTCCAGGCAAAGTCGGAGAGACACACGCGCTTGTAAACGACCCCCCCTCTCCGTGTAAGGCTTAGGATCATCTAAGACGATGCAACGATGTCAAGCGAGGAGGAAGAAAACGCAGCATTTTACATCCACGGCCCTCGCCATCCTTATTTACATCAGGGCGCTACATCTACCCAGCAGCATCAATGGCCATGTACAGTACGGTCTGCGCAAGATACCTTCCGACGCCTGCGCTTTGATCTCTGGCGGGCGCGCCGCGCGGCAGCATCATCGGCTCCGCCGTGACGCCACGTGAGGCGGCGTGCGGGCTCTGGGCAGATGGACGTGCGATATAGCCCGCTTAAGATGTATGGGCACACGGTCACACCAATGCACAATTATGATCGATTGCTTTTGACAGGCATCACATCATGTGTGATGCCTGTAATTGTTACTGGGTTAATTTTAAATTCGTAGTAAAACTAAAAAGCTAACTGGGATGATATATTATGATTAAGTTATTGATTATGCTCCAACAAAAGAAATTAACTGCGCTCTGCAATAAATAAGCACACCTGAACATAGTCAGCAAATTCTGTCTTATTCTTCTCTTTACTTAACCAAGCTCGTAAGAAGTTCGTAAAACAGTGATTTATTATCACTAACCGCTTCCAATTGTAAATGACACACTTTGGTTGTTGTGTCGGGTTTCAAGTTAATTTAGATATTTAATTTAGATACAGAAGGCCCGCAGCATCCTTATTATATTGTTATGACGCAAGTTAACCTCAAGAGGGCAGTGTTTCATTGAGAAAATGTACATTGGGAAGATGTGGTTCATTCCAGTCTATCTGGCTGGTGTCATTAGCATGTATGAATGTACACGCACCACACGTATTCTCTCTCCCTCCATCCATCTGTCTCTCTATCTCTGTCTCTGTCTCTCTCTCTCTCTCTCTCTTTCTCTCTCTCAAACAAACGCTCTGTTTCTCACACATTAACACAAACCTGTGATCTAAGTTCGATCACAAATAAGTCGAGACAGAAAAGTAGGTGAGTGATATGCTTCAGGGGTATGAATGAGTGTGTGCGTGTGTGTGTGTGTGTGTGTGTGTGTGTGTGTGTGTGTCTGTATGTAAGTGTGTGTCAGTGTGTGTTTGTATGTGTGTGTGTGTGTGTGCTTGATCTGTGTGTGTGTTTGTGTTCATGTAGGTGTGTGCGTCTGGGTGTTTGTGTGTGTGTGTGTGTGTGTATGTGAGTGCTGGATGTGAGTGTGTGTGTCTGTGTGTGTGTGTGTGCGTGCGTGCGTGCGTGTGTGTGTGTGTGTGTGTGTGTGTGTGTGTGTGCAACTCAATGGGCTGCTATGGAGACCACATGCTCTGGCAAGTACACAGCGGAGCCAGAGACCACTGAGAGGAACTAGTAAAGCCTGGCGCGGCGAGGCAGCACGCAAGCTTCATCACGCTCAGCGGCCGGAGACACACCAAGCCAGGCGGCTCAGTTACCCTTGCCGACAGGAGAATCACACTTACACTTGTTTTACTTCCCCACCCACACCGAACACAACCCTGTAACACGATATCCTGTATCATGTAATGGTATCATCGGCAATAACCATCAACAACAATAACCTTATTATTTTTATTACCGCAATGAAACAGAAATCGTGACCCACTTCCAGCACCAGCCCTTCGCCGGCCGTCTTCGAGGGAACGGGCCCGAGGCTGCAGCAGATGGTGGGAGACGTAGCACAGGCTCTCCTAATGAAACCTAATTAATCTGCGCTTGACAGTTTTTTGAACACTCAAGCCCTTCAAACCAGACCGCTGCAGACGGATCAGATAGGAGACAGCCATGCCAAGTACACAGAATACAGAACACGCTTTGGCAACTGCCGCACTGAAAATAAACACCCGCCCGCTTTTCTTCCCCTCAGAGTTTGGTTTCTCAAAGGAAAATCGCTGAAGCAACGTCGGTCACATGAATTCTGTGGTTCTTGTTTTTATGTCCACTGCTCCTCTGATCATAGAACCAGTGTGTATGGACTTCTTTTAATATCTATATGATGTAGTAATAGGAGAGATGTCACGTATAAGACGGTAGGACGGACGGACTGTGTGACTGTGTTAAAACAAGAGAACAAGTATGCACCTTTTTGACAGGCGTGACAGAAAACAACCGCACAACAACACAAAGAGTGATGTTGACTTAGGCGGGCAGCAGATGCTTCAGCGAGGAGTGACAGTGGATCCTTTCTGGCTCCATATGTTATGGTTATGCCTCACAGCCCCGCCATACAACATATACAATACAGCCCTGCACTACAGCCTGCTGTGTTGTACAATAAGGTAATCAGTCTGGGAAAGGTCATTCACTTTCAGATTACTGCATTAACCCTGGGGGTAATTGCTCTGCTGGAGATTATAGAAAATAGAATAAATGTGAGAAACAACACATGTAAACACATAGATTATCTACGAAATGGTATATAAAATGTTGATGTAATGGGGGTTTGTTGATTTGTTCAGTCAGTTGAGTTGGTTACTTCTTTTCCCATGATTAGTTTTGACCAGGCATTGGCCCTGTATTCAGGGGGATGGGATCATGGTTGTTTTCGTACCACGCGATTGTAGGGTTGCTGGTTCATCTGCTCCCTGAGATGGTACCACTCCCTGAGAGGCAGAACCACTCTCTCTCCTCCCTTCACCTGACCTTTCTGGCTCTCTGAACCGCTTCAAACCAACCTGTTAAACATTAGTGGACATCATCGGGGTGGTGCATTATGAAAGCTTTTGAACTGGTTCTCTCTGCTCTAACTCTCTTCTGCTTTCTTACACACACACAGGCACACACACACGCACACACATACACACACACACACAAACACACACACATACGGGCACACACACACACACACACACACACACACACACATACAAACACACACGCAGGCACACACACGCACACACACATACACACACACACAAACACACACACATACGGGCACACACACACACACACATACACACACTTGCCCAAAACATACACACACGCATACGCATACACAGACAAGTACACACGCATACACACACACACTCACACACATACATATACACAGACACACACAGACATACACAAACATAGACATACAAAAACACAAACACACGCACACACATACACATACACACACACACACACACATACACACACACAAACACACACATACACACACACAAACACACACACACACATATGCATTCCAGGCACACTCATTGTCTCTTGCACATATTTTCCATGTTCCTCTCATTCTGCATTAGAGCCGGGGCCTGCGGGGTCATGCGTCCGTGTTTGTTTTGTCCTCCGAGCACCATCCTGGTGCCATCGCCACTGGAGGATGAAATCAAATATGACAAAGACTAACACTTTACTTTGGTTATTTTCCGTTGTTTTACCATAATGAACATGGAAATTGTGGTTGTCTACTTGAGGATGGAATGAAAGGAATTTGTTTCACAGGCATTGCGTGTGTGCATATACATATGCATGGCAGAACTAACAACTTATTTGGCCAATGTTGAAACCTGGAGACGTCACATGTCAGAGGACTAGTGGTCATTCTTTAAGAAACCTGGGAGTCCTAGAGTGGGACCTCCGCAGTCCGACCATAATACGCTCCATTAACAAACTGACCACCATGCCCGTTACGGCTTTCCCTTGATTTGTAATAACTTTTCACTGGCATATTCAAATGCCATTCTACTACAAGTAGTCATTACTTTATGTTTTACTGCATGCTCGCGTGCTTCAACATTACTTTATGTTCTTCAACATTACTTGACGTTCTTCGCTAGATACTTTCATACAGTTGTGGCACATCCTCAGTGTGAAACGTTATTCTCAGGTCGGCTCACTTCTCCCTGCTGCAAGCTGAACGCACGTCATTACACCCCAACATGATAAGAGCGTCTGACTGCACAGCCGATGACGGTTTGCTGAGCCATTAGGCCCACGTAACGAAATAAACGGCAGCTTGAGAAATGATTTCCATCACCCCTGTCCCCGTAATGTCTGATCTGTGTACAACAACAGCCACAGTTGGATTATCTGATTACCATCCTTTTAGACTCTTGCTCGATCACACTGACAGTCAATCAACAGTGTGTATACGTGTCTGTGTGTGTGTGTGTGTGTGTGTGTGTGTGTGTGTGTGTGTGCACATGCATTTGTGCTTGTGTCTGGGTATGTATGTGTTGGTTTGTTTGTGTTTTTATAAGTGTATGATTGTGTATGTAAGTTGTGGCCTGTGACGTGGTATATTTGTGTTGTGTGTGTGTGTGTGTGTCTGCACTTGCGCACATGCTACGTGTGTGTGTGTGTGTGTGTGTTTGTGCACACAATTGTTTGTGTTTGGTTTTGTTTGTGTGTGTGTGTGTGTGACGTTTACTTGCAGCTGCGTGCCTACGTGCAAGTGAGTGTGTTTGTGTATGAGTATGTGTGAGTGTGTGCACATATGTTTGTGTTTTGTTTTGTGTGTGTGTGTGTGTGTGTGTGTGTGTGTGTGTGTGTGTTTGTGTGGTGTGTGTGCGTGTGTGTTTGTGTGTGCGGGGGCGGTTCAGTTTGTCCCATATTTTTCTCTCATACGTTCTGACAAACAGTGAACGTTCTGACACATTTATATATTAATGAATTTGGAAAATGAAAAAATGGGATATATCATACGTTCACCAAGCCAAGCAAAATGACAAAACATTCGTATCACGACCATATATGCCATTAAGGAGGTGTGAATGGTATACAGCAGGGGTCAGCAACCTTTTCAACATGCAGTGCCAGTTTGACATTTTCTCGTTAATGAGTGTGCCTTAAGCAACAATATATTAAAAATTAAGATGAATTATGACACAGTGACCAAAAACATTTCCAGAAGACCTGGAATTGTACTATTTCCATATAGTCCACAATCATGCATCAACATTTTAAATGTTTTTTGGGTTGTTATATTTGCAACATGGGCTTACAAATTATAGCTACATATCAGAAACATTCAGAAACTCATTCAAAAAACATATTTGCACTGTGAGAAATGTATAAAAATGAGAATATATGAGAATGTTGGAACCATCCACATAAATATCTTTAAGACATGTACAGCTTTGCAAAACCATGTGAAGGCAATGCATACAGGCCACTTGCAACAATATTTTAAATATTTTCTTCTCTATTACTCACAACATAGGTTTAAAAACTATTAATTGATCCCATTTCAGAACACTGCTTTCTGTAACTAATTTAAACATATTTGCACTGGGAGGAAATGCCCAAAACAGAATAAAGTGCAAAAAAAAAATGGTAGCAATGATTATGCTGCCGCATTGTGCTGTGAATTTTTTAATAATAATAATAATAATGATAATAATAATAATAATAATAATAATAATAATAATAATAATAATAATAAAAAAAAACATTAAAAAAAAATTGTTTTCCAAGTGTGCAAATGATTATGCTGCCCCTTGCCAGTGGTGGCACGCGTGCCTAGGGTTGCAGACCCCTGGTATACAGGCTCCTCTCTACTTCTGGTCCACTACCTGGGCTGATCCATGAAGCAATCGGCAAAGCCTCCTTTTTCGATGACGTCACGCCATGCAATGGTTTCTCCTACAGCCGCCTGCGCCCAGCGCTGGGTAGCCCGTGTAGAGAGAGAGGAGGAGCTGTCAAAGTTTTTCAGAAGGAAAAAGTCGTTACATTGACTCCAGATTTCTTAGTCATTAAGTGGGGATATCGCGTGTGGTTATCATGAAATGGTAACGTTTCCCCTCATTGTCGAATATCGAAGTTTTTTCTTCAAAATACAATGGCAACGCAACTTCTACTGTGGATAAGTCTTACCTTATTGCTCTACCCGGGCTTATGTCTTCTGCCGGAAAAGAAAGGTAAGCCAAGGAGTCTTTATGGGAGAAGTCGCTACATTCGGTTTTAAAGTAGCACTTATTCAAAGTTGAAACGCTTAATTTTCGACCAGGGCCACATAGAAACCTGATCCAGCGTGGGAAAGGCTCTTAGTAGCTCTCATTTAAAGAATGTGAATTTTGGTATAATTTCGTGTTAGCCATTTCTAATACATGCTTAAAAGTCTCCCCGTCATGATAAGATATAATTATTTTATTTTTTTTAACGATACAAAACCTAAAAACAAATAAGTAAGTTAAAACAAATGCACACATTCTTTCGGGTTGATGATGCTTCTGCAAAAGGATCGCGAGCGTAGTCCAGGACCCCTACCATTGCTTCCTAAGCATTGCTTAAAATGCATTTAGAGTTGTTTGCAGGTGAAATACTATCCACTGTGTATTAATTATTTGTTTACACATACTGTATTATCATAGGCAAAATAATACTAGTCTATATATTTTTTTATTTTATAATGTATTACTTTTTGTGTTACCTTGCCTGTAGTCTATTCCACGCGATGTAGTGTGACTACTTTGGACGAGGACTTAGTGTAGTGAACGTTGCAATAACAAAAGCAGCGTTTATAATAGGCTGCGAAGTAAACAAAACTGAATTCTGCAACTGAAGACAACAATGCATCAGGCTGACAGCTTTGTTTCTCTGTGTTTAGTTTTCGGATAGACTATAATACATCAATATTAGGCCTAAATGTCAAGGTATTATAAAAAAAGCTGTTTTGATTTATTTCTCACTAAGAGTAAAGCTAAATAAACATCTGATTAGGAGTGGTATCCTATACATAGGTAAGTGAAGGAGTTGGCATATACACTAATTAAATTGAACAGTGTTAGAGAACCCAACAAGAACTTGAGGGGCGGAGGTGAGGTGTGGGGTTCATACAGTAACTATAATCAAAATAGTTTATGGCTCTTGCCTGTAATTGTATTTTTGCACTGACCTGGAATAAGGCTGAGATTATAAAACTCATTTATATGGGATTGAAGGAGAGCACATTCCAGATTTACCATGCACACCAACCGCCAAAGCAGCAGTGTGATTAGGATCATTCAGGAACCCTACCATGGTCACACCCCCCACCACCACCGCCGATGCCCTGTCATTTAATTCCTATTGCGGTCCTTCATTACGCTCCTTACACTGTTACACTGTTGCCCCCCAGAAGCAGATAAGCGGGTCCTGGGTGGTGGTGGTGATTTGGTTTGGGTCTGATCCGTTGAGTTGACTGTGGGTGGGATTGCTCCGAGGGGCTGTTTTGCTGTAGTTCAGATAACCACTACAAAACAAATGTGTGGGTTTGTGAGCTTGACCCATAAAGTCGCTAAATATTTGTACACAGCTTAGGAGACAGAATTAACTTTTGTAGACAGAATTCATGTAAGATGGAGTAAAGATTGTTGATAATCGTTGTTGTGATTCTTTGGTGTTTTGCAAGCCTTACTTGTGGGCTACTCATTCAGTACTTGCATAAGAGACAATCTTAAAGGTTTAATTTCTTGTATTGACCAGACAAAGATTTCCAAGTGTTCGACAAACCTTCAGATATTCTCACACCCGTTTTCTCACACCCAAACGACACGTGTCTGCATTGTAACCGTCCGTTGGACAGGAAGCTTATCTCTGACCGTAATTGGAAGAGAACTGGACCAGGAAATTATAACAAAGTCAAATGGTGTTTCAATGTTTATCTCACCCACATCACCTCAAACACTGTGGTGGCGAAATTGAAATCACATCAAAGGACGAGAAGACGTTTTGCAAACCGTCATGCAAAAGTCTCTGTATGGGGAAGAGATTAAGAGTGGGCTCATTCTTGGAGAGGAACCTGAGATGTGATAAAACACACAGCAGCAATAAACCTCCTACAGGAAGTTTGTGTGCCTCAGTCTTGTAGCCACTGACAGCCTGTTGGCGCGTGTGTGTGTGCGTGTGTGAGTGTGTGCATGTGTGTGTGTGTGTGTTTGTGCATATGTGTTTGTGCTTTGAGGGGGATGGAGAATGGCAAAGGACCTTTAAATGACCAAAACACCTGTCTGCATGTGAGTCATCTTAGCGACTAGCTGTCAGCTGTTGAGAGGTTGAGTTAGCAAATACCACACATCCGCTGGTAATAACCGCTAATTTATGAGCCCAGTCGATAAAAACACTGCTTAGATTCATACCCCCCCCCCCCTGGACTCTACGGATGGCACTATTGTCCCGAGGCGAGGCTGGAATGTTTATTTTTCTGTTTAATTGTTCAACTGTTATTCAAATATCGGTCCTCCTGTGTGCTGTTTGACCCCCGTTTGTCTGGCTGGGTGAAGATATGAGGGCGAGCTGCCTGTGCCTTCAACTCTGTGTTGAATAGAGGGAGACAACCCTGCGATGGATCAAACTAATCACGGGAACATGTCCGCTGCAAAGCCCTTAATCTCTTAGTCCTTACCCCCTCTTCACCTGACACGCACACACACATGCATATACACACGCATACACACACACACACACACAGACACAGTCCCCCCCCACACACACACACGCACACAAACAATCGCATACATGCACGCACACAAACATACACACACACACACACACACGCACACACACACACACACACATGCATACACACACACACACACACAGACACAGTCCCCCCCCCACACACACACACGCACACAAACAATCGCATACATGCACGCACACAAACATACACACACACACACACACACACACACACACACACACACACGCACACACACACACACATACATGCATGCACACACACACACGCACACACACACACAACGTATTGTTTGTCGTGTGAGGGGGGGGACAGGATAAACTGCTTAAATGAATATGCTTCCTCAGAATGAACACGGTTATTACGCTTCCCAGCAGAATGGATAATTATATTGGCGTGTGAGAAGATCAGTTCTGTAATGTCCCGAATAGAAGTGGGTCACATCCTCTTTTCGGCCATCACTAGAAGGCAATTAGAAAGAAAAAAATATTTTTCACTTCTTCTCCACAGTTTTGGTTACAGCTGTTTGGCCTGTACCTATGGGGATACCTGAAGGTTGTCCCCTTTTGTATATCTACTCTCTATGGCTGCTGCTACTACTATGACTACGACTCCTCCTGCTAGTACCACTACTACTGCAGTGCTTTCCATTAAATCATACTCGCCGAGACAGGAAGATGGACTTATATGTGACTTTTGCAGTGAAATGTAGCCTGACTGACCCAATGCTGTAGCGCTTTAGTCCCCAGTAAGCTTTTTTTGAAGGAGGAGGGGGGTCGGGGTAGAGAGGGGGAGGAACTTTCCAGCTTCTACTGCTTTCACTGGCTGCCCCCCCCCCCCCCCCTCTTTATACCTGCTCCCTGTGACCCATCTGCTAGAGCCATTGTCCGGTGGACATGTGACTTCTGGGTGGCAGCCATTTTATTCCCCCCTCCTCCCCCTTCCTTTCATCACCTCTCTCCCTCCGTTTCTTGGCCTCCCCCCCCCCCCTTCCTCCCACCAGTCTTTGATAAACTACACTGAACTTCCAGAGTTTCACTCGCATGTTGGAGGCTTTCTGCCTTTAAAGGGGGTAAGGCAGGGGGGTGGTGATGGGGGACAATGGTGCCTCTGTAGCGGGAGAACAGGTTATCTCTAGACAGGGGGGCCAGCGTGATGGTACACCACCTTCATAGCGGGGTTGTCAGATCCGGTGTTTGTGGTGGGTGAACCAGACGCTACGTCCTTACGTGTCGCTAGGCATCGCTAGCCGTGGATGAGGTCCTGGTGATGGGAGTCTGACGGTGGTACAGAGGGAGGTTCCTGTTCTTCCACCGCAGGTCTACCGACCACAATGATGAGGCGGCGTGTGTACAGACTACAGAGCCCATTGTTGGCTCTTTGTCCGTGACTGGCACATTGAGCGATAGCTCAATGTGCCAGTCCGAGGCGGTGGCTTGGATCTGATGGCTTGTTGTCCTTCGTTTAATTCCCAACTGAAGTGCACACAATCCCAGATAAAATAACGCAGCCGGGATTGAGGGTGTATAAGGCTAATTCTGCCTCCGTTTCAGCTTGATTATTACCACGGCTTTCTCATAATGTTTTGTTGATTCAGTGTCAACATACATGGACGAAGGCAAACAGCTCCGTTTGTGTACATCTCTCCTACATGCGATTGCTGTTATTCCCTGATTGACCCGGACCACAGTGGTTACTTATTCAACCCGTGGTGTGTGTTTTGTTTTGTTTGTGCGTGGTGACAAAGTCATCCATTGCATTTATGGCCTTTCCATGATCCAATGTCAACCCCAGTGGAAAGAGAGACGTTGGAATTCAGGCTGGGAAAAAAAAAAACAGAGCCCATGTGCTATCTCCCATCTCCTCAGGTGCAGAGTGGTGTTCACCGGGAGAACAGACCAGTGATCCATGAGATCTGTTGCAGCATGTTGGCTGTGCTTTTGACACTGGGATTTTTTGTTACTCCTTCATGTGGAAAATTAAACATCAGTTAAACATCAGATTTACCCTTATAGTCGTTGACCTTGCAGGCAGTGATTCAATGAAAAGCACCCCCCCCCCCCCCCCCCCCCCCCAGAAGCTAGACTGGTGTTCTGAAGGGTTATGGTTTATGAATAATGTATTTCATTGTGGCTTTTATTGGCAACAATATGCGTGTCTGGTACGAATATTTTAATGTTCAAACGTTATAGCAAAAAAGCTTGTGAGATTAATTAAGCTAAACTAGTGATCGACTGATATATCGGCCAGCCGATATTATCGGCCGGTATTTGCGTTTTTTATGTGTATCGTATCGGCCGTTTTTTTTTTGTCGTTTTCTGCGTGATTTACAGACAGTTCAATAAATGTTACTAATGGGACATTGTAACAATTGGTTATCATCATTGTGTCATTTTTATGATGTAAATTGAGGGAGGCTTAGCCTGGAAATCCAGACCCACATCTAGAAAGCTGTAGGGTCTGGCAACGAGTAATGAAAATGGCCCAACTCGAGGGGCGGCACCAAGCATGCATTTGAAAATATCACTGGATAACACACATTGGATAACACTATGACCAATCAGAAGAATACAAGGGGTGACGTATCCAGACCAGTGGAGCTAACCAATAGATAAGACTCTTGCCGTATCCGGTCGGTAAAACAGCAACGCTTTTGATACATCGATGTGATTGATTAATGTTCTGGGCCAGGGGAGGCTCAGAATATACACAAGTATATTGCTCGTTCCCAGAGTGACTCGCTCAGCAAATTCAAATTGTGCTCCGCGAGAACTCTGGATTTCCAGGGTATTATCGGCTCCAAATATCGGCTCAAGAAAATCGGTATCGGCGTATCAGTTATCGGCTAAGGCTGATGAAAAAAGATCGGTATCGGTATCGGCCCTAAAAAATCTGTATCGGTCGATCCCTAAGCTAAACGACTGTCGCTCTTCAAGTATTTATAAATAATGGTTATAAGGTTATCCACATCATTTCCCCCTGCATGACCAAGTTCAAGGACAGACTCGGTAACACAATATTAACATTGAAACCTCCCCTTTATTTGGCTGATGTGGTTGCAAGCCTGCAATATATTTGTCCAACGTTAACAGCAGCATTCTCTATGCCACATGAAAACAACCTCCCAGGTAATAGGTAACCTTATATGTTCTGCAAATGTATTTCCTGAAACCACTTCCTGATGTTACTTCTTTTCAATCATCTTGGTACATGAACTAGGTATTTGAACAATGAATGAACAGAATGTACTTTGTAGTCTGCTGGTGTTTCACAGGCTGGTCCGCTGGGTTTCTAGTCTTAGGCTGCTGGCTGGGTGAGACATCGCCAGTAGGGTGGGATGGAAATTGGGCAAAAAACAAAATATCTTTCCATCCTCCCTGCAGTTTTGCCTTTTTCTCACACTGAATCACCCTTGGCCCTCTCTCTCTCTCTCTCCCTCACACACGCACACACTAAAACTGCCTCAGTAAGTAGTGCAGCTCTGCTTTTCACAGCCCAAGATGTTGGGGCCAGGTGCCTTGCAGTCATATAGTTCTTTGTATGGTGAGGGCAGCCGGATTTGCGTCGGTATGCAAATGTAATTTTGACAAATCAGATTCCCTGGTCGGGTGGGAGTGCGAGGCTCAGATCAAAAGAGGAATCACAACAATGGCAGGAAAAACAGAGACATAAAACACACAAATAATCAGACAGTGATAAGATCTTCAACAGTTTTATCTCATGCTTCCCCAATTGCCACGAGCCGTGCTATGCCTCTCACTGGCGCTGCGGCACCTCACTCAACGGGAGTGGCAACAGCCAAACACATTTTGTTTTTCATTATCCCGTAGAAGAAGGCGTGGCGTCTTTGGAAATAGCTGTACCCTCAGGTCCGTCTCGGCTTGGATCGGCTTGCGCAAAGAGGAATTCCCTACAGGATAGAAAACAATGGCTTTACAGGCAAATCCCACAGACCCGCCCATCTCCGACCCTTCCAGAAGAAACTGTGTGTGTGTGTGTGTGTGTGTGTGTGTGCGTGTGTGCGTGTGTGCGTGCGTGCGTGCGTGCGTGCGTGCGTGCGTGCGTGCGTGCGTGCGTGCGTGCGTGCGTGCGTGCGTGTGTGTGAAATCCTGAAATCCTGTACCAGTTGATAATATTGAAACTAGGGATCCCAACACATACTGATACTGACATTAGCGTAGTCAAGTTTCGTCTTGTCGAGTGTGGTGACTTGTCTTTTGTTGTCTCGCTGAGTCTAGTCTGGTCGATGGTCTGACATAGTAAATCATTTAAGAAATTCCCTTCTGCGGCTTTAATACCTCAGATATTTCTAGTTGTTATCCCTGTAAGAGAGGGCAGTGTGTTTGGTTCATCATGGCAAAAACACAGCGTGCCTTAAATTTGATACTGAAATCTTTATGTGAGTGCAGTTGAGGACACAAACACATCAAAGCATTCGGTAATCAAAGCTAGTTTTAACGTTGTTCCAGCAAATCCTGATCTGAAATGTGTACTATTTTTCAGCAGTTGGCAACAAGTGAAAAAAAAAGAGGGTGTTTTCATTGTCTGGTGTAAAAAGGAATTACCCGCTCTATTGCACTGGTGGAGAGTCAATCAACATGGACAACGTGTTGGACCCTCACACAGTAGTCTGTAGAGACGTCTGCCTGTCTGACCATTGGTCAAGATTGTGCTTGCGTTACGTACGAATATACGGTCATATACGTACGTATGAACGTATGTACGTACGCTACTGGCAAGCCATTAGCGCTGTTGACCCTATGTCAACAGCGGGAGGAAGGTTTATGAAGGCTGGCCTACAGAAATGAATGTCGATTTTGGGATTTGGTCAGGCATCATACCTACGTACGTGCTACGTACGTGCAGTTTGCGTGCACATCATACGCTGAATTCCACCAGAGGGGTTGGTGGTAACTTAACCACACATTATTAGTACATTATTAGATTGGCTGGCCAGTAGCAGGGACAGCCTCTTCGTTTGTCAGTGTCTCGGGTAGAAAAATCCCTCATCGGAGTGCAGAGTTTCACACATGAAAGTCGGGTAAACATTGACCGATGCAGACGGTCACCTGCTAACTGATATGGCTACTGGGGTGCCTTCATAGAGGGAACTGTTCACAAGGCATAGCCTCCAAGGAGCAAGAGTTGCAGTATAGTGTGAAACCTGGAAGTAATTTTGTATTTGGCCAAACATGTCGTTTAGTACGCCGATAAATAGAAAGGGGGAGAGGTAGTAGGAAAAGAGGCAAGGAGAGAAGGAGATGGAGGGAAGAGAAGGAGTGAGGAGAAGGGGGGGATGAGTGAAGAATGGGGGGGGGGGGGCAGAGGGTGGAGCAAATAAGCAAATAAAAAAACCAGTGTTAATGGAAAGTGCACAAAAGAAATTGGGGATAAACGATCGGTGCATGTGCAATATGCCATCAGAGATCCATACATGGAGCAGGCCGAGACATTTACTCCCCAGTCTCCCTGGAGACCCAAGTCCTGTGGACAAAAGCCTCTTTTATTTAGGCCTGGGCTGCTTGCCTTGACACTGGCTTATCTGTCTGGCCTGACCTTAATGTGCTATGTAGACATGACTTGAGTGACTGTGTTATACAGCCCTATGTCAACAGCGGGAGGAAGGCTTCATTTTGGCTTGCGTTTATGAAGGCTGGCTCACAGAAATGAATGTCGATTTTGGAATTTGGTCAGACATCAAGTCCCAATAAACAACTTCATTTTCTGTTTTTCGATGTGAGGAATGCATTTTACCACACACAAAAAAAAAACTTTTGTTGATGGCAATCCCCCCGTTAAAACTTGTTCATGTTTTAATTGGGGGATTATCAATCTAGATAATCCGTTAAATCT
>NC_136947.1:15414949-15497449 GCF_949987615.1 Pollachius pollachius | reverse complement strand
CCATGTGTTTGGACGCAGCCCCTGGACCGGCCGTGGCGGCGGCGGCGGCGGCGGCGGCCGGCAGAGCAGCAGCAGTGTGCACCGTTTTTTTCCCCCGAGAGTAAACACCGTGATGGACGGGGCCGCAGGTATCTGGAGAGTCTCACTCGCCGCCGGAGAGTGCTCTGCCCGAGGGGCCGTGTAAACACCGGCCCTTTTTTGCTCTTTATTTGGTCACTTTTGGGGAAGCTTTTAGCGGCGTGGAGCTAAATCCCCCCCCACCCCCACCCCCAGACCAGGGCCACGCTCGGTACAAGCAAGCGGCCTTTGGTGGGTTTAATTGTTTAGAATGGGTTCTGTTTAGAGGTGATTTATTCTGCAGTGCTGTGCTGGTGTTTAGGGGCCGGGTGGGGGGGAAAGGTCAGTTGGTGGGGGTGTGTGTGTGTATGTGTGTGTGAGGTGGGGGGAGGGGGGGGGGGGGGGCGGTAATTTGCTTGTGATCTACAGCTGGGGTTAAGCACCGTCAGGTCAGACATTTTTTCCACATCGAGGGAAGGAGCTGAAAGGCTCCCATCCCCTCCGCTGGCTCTGACAGAAGTAGGCAGCCTCCCACATGTTGTTAGGCTAAAAATACAGCAAAAAAAAACCCCTTTGACTCGCTTTCTCCCCCTTTCTTCCTCAACATGTGTGTGTCCACGTGGGTGGGTGTGTATGCATAGTTGGAGACAGAGAGTGGTTACCGCACTTGCTCAAACTACGAATACACATACACACACGCACAACAAAAATTGGCTGTGAAACATAAATACAATTTAAAGTACCCTCTCCCATCCTTCATCCCAGGGGAAGTCACCTCGCATCTGTTGTAGCATCATAGGAGCGGTGACTCACTCCCCCCCCCCCCCCCCCCCCAATACCAAGATCAACTTCCTGCCATGTCAGTGGGGCTCGCAGCCCTCCATTCATGGGGGGACGAGGAGGAGTAGGAGGAGGAAATGGGGGAGGAAGGGGAGAGAGCGTACATCCTCTCCTCTATAGGAGAGGATTCTTCTTTTTCTTCTTTTTTGTTCCAAGGGGCCCCGCGATGTTTTCTCTGAGGGATTGAGGCATCTCCCACGCAGAGGAGGACGGGCCCCCCTCCTATTCCCCATCCCTTCCCCTCCAATCTAGACAACAGAGAGCAGGATATCAGCGCTTTGCTCCCCTTCCCTTCCCCTCACACTACAAAGAGTAGTGTCAGAGTACAGAGAACAGCACACGAGTGGGACAAGATATGGCCTGCACACGGGTGTTAGTTCCGCTCCCTTATCTATCTATCCAAAAAATGTGTCCCCGTGATATTGGACGACGGCGCTTCCGCTGGGCCGGGGCGATCCTGAGCGCGGGAGAGCCGCCCGGAGTGGGAAGCACAGGAAGGGCTCTATTTTCCTCCGGAGTTTGGTAGCACTGTCTGTGGGTTTATGCATCTCCCTCGAATCCCAGGCTCTGGCCCTGGAAACCTCAGGGAATGCGACTGCCCCCTCCCCGCTTCTAGAGGGGGTCAATACCCATGTATTGAAGAGGGCCAACAATCAACTATTTAGTAGTTAGTAGGTTTTTATGGCCGGGTTTTGTTGATTTAGTTGCTTTTAGATAGAAGTCATTGATGAGCAGGTAGGGATAAGATGTACCTGACATACCTTGCTCAAGAATTACTAAAGGACAGGTGGACGGCCTTCATGGGGGTTTGAACACCAAACCTTTTACTTTGATCCACCCCCCCTCCCCCTGTACTATAAATATATTTTCAATATTTGTTGTCAATGTTTAATTCAGCCTTCCAATAATCTGCATGATCAAGTGAATAATCCTTATTACTGTTACTGTTTAAGTGTTGCCTGTCTGAACAGGAATGCCTGTCTGAACAGGGTAATTCATCTCAGCATGGATTTGTTTTAAACACCCAAGCCCGCGCTGACGATTTGGTTATCCAAGATGCTCGCCGGTGATTTCGTTAACTCAGGGGAGCGAAATAAACAACAATGTCAATTAGCCATGTTGCTTCCCTTTAATTATGTATAGGGTTTCGGACAATGCAATAAGAAGACTCTGGACGCGGGTCTAATCAAATCTGGGCCCGTGACTGAGAGGAAGAGAATGAGTCTAGGCCATTTTCTGTTGTCTTTTTTGGTCAAGTAGACCACTGATGGCCTGAAATGTAAAGGAGTGGGCCCAATTCAACAAAGGAAGTCATTAGATGGGCCTTTTGAAATGATGATGATGATGATGATGATATATCATCGCTGACAACTTGTTGGAACTTTACTCTAATAGCCAGAAGCTGGAGAAAAGTGGGAATGTTTGTTGAGTCCACTTACGATAAGTTCAATATCATATGTTTACTCGGGTTGTTTGAATATCTGGTTCACTGCAGTGGCTCACTTTACCGTGTGTACATTTGCATAATACGTCTCATGGCCCTATGACTCTTGTGAAAATAGAGGTAAATCAGGTTTCACTTGCAAATGCCCTAAGAAATAGCTCTGGGGGCTTGTAACCTGAATGGTACCCCCTCCACGCCAAAATAAACACATCTAGTTAACGCATTATTTTTCTATAAAGTTTATTCATTATGGCCGTTGAAAATGTTGGACGCAAAACGAGCTCAGCCTCTGGCAGAATACTTGTGGAATTCTTGTGTGTCCTATAGCCCGGAGAAACAAAAAGAAATCCCCCCACACACCCACACCCTCAAACGTCCAATACTTGTCCACAGGCAAACATCAGAAAGCAGTGTGTGACCGCATGCTGCAGTGAGCTTACATGACAAATGAGCCGGTCGGTTTGGTTTTTTTATCGTGTTCTGTTGGGCGCCGCTCAGTGCTGGCAGCCAAAGGGTGTACCCTGCGCTGGCATCCATCACTGCCAGTTAACACACACACAAACACACACACACACACACACACAGCATTCTTATGCAAACAAAGATAGGGTGGCATGACTGACGGCAACAATTCATTATATAATAGCAAATAATGGAACATGATGAGCAATCGAATTCAAAACCCGATGCTTCCTGTAATTAATCCTGCTGAGATTCATTACAGGAAAGTAAATCAGAGTCAAAACTTTTAGTTTAACTCTGATAACCTCTTAAAAATACTCTCTCACACACACACACACACACATACACACACTCACACACATCCTGACAGCAAACCTGAAACATTAACATGCACAAACAGGCACACACACACCACAGACACACAGACACACATACCAACACACACACACACACACACACACACACACACACACACACACACACACACACATACACCCTGACACATCAGTCATGCAGATACTGCTGCCCATGCGGTGAGTAAATGATGGGCTTGTCCCAGCCTCTTGGACGAGACGTGCTGTCAGAGGCGGGCGGAAGTGGAGCAATGCAGCTCTGGTGCTGCGTCACGCTACCGCTGACGTCAGCCCATGTTACACCCATGGTCTGGAGCGGGGTCAAGTTGGGGTTTTTACTGTGTTCTCTTGGATGAGTCAAGATCGAACCAGGCCCAAGGTTTGGTTTGCCTCACAGTTGCTAGGAAGTCTTGCATCATGGCGCAATGAGTTATGGTCGATCTGTGTGTGCCTGTGCGTGTCTGTGTGTGTGGGTGTACACAGCGCATTCTCATGACGAAGTCATTCTCTCTCTCGCTCTCTTCAGTTTTCTTTTTCTGTTGCTTTTTATTAGATATTGCTCTCTCTCTCTCTCGCTCTGTCTCTCTCACCCCCTCCCTCTCTCTCTCTCTCTCTCTCTCTCTCTCTCTCTCTCTCCCTCCCTCTCCCTCTGGTCCTGTGGTCCAGAAATCAAGGGAGTACACATGGCAGTGCAGATCCTCAACAGGACACGTATTCACACTGTGTATACGCTATGTGCTCATGGAGACGTCAGCTCAAGTCTCTCGCTCTCTCTCGCTCTCTCAAACTCCCACTCTCTCTCTCCCTATCTCTGTCTCCTGTGCTGATTTCCAATAAGGAAGGGAGAATACTGCTGTGTATAATCAGGTCATATGAACCATAAAACATCGCTGGAGTAATAAACAACCGTATGCAGGAGAATATTTACATATTGTTTTCTGCATACAAAGAGGCCAAATCTCAGCTGCAGGAAGAGTTTGTTGTTGAAAGTCTTTAGGTACAAGTTTGCATGCATCCAACTCTCATGAATATTTATGGCTCATCATTATTATTATATATATATTTATGGCTCATAATTTGCATAACTACAAACGTTGGCAACCTACATATGAGTTCATTAACCCTCCCGCTGGTGTCCTGGTGCCACACAAATAATCTCTCCTTAAACACATAGAAGACTAAGGAGTTGATTATCGACCCAAGGAAGAGGAGAGACCAGCACAGTCCATTACACATCGGCGAGACTCAGGTAGAGAGAGTGTAAGCCTTTAAATTCCTCGGCACCTACATCAGCGAGGACCTCTCCTGGCCTCACAACACCCAGCACATTGCCAAGAAGTCTCAGCAGCGGAAGTCAAGTCTTTCTTAACTTCTGAAGAAAGCTGAGGTAATTTGGACTGTCATCCAAACTCCTCAGCAACTTCTACAGGTGTAGAGTGGAGAGCCTCCTGAGCAACTCCATCACAGTGTGGTTTGGAAAGTGCACGGTACAGGAAAGGAAGGCTCTCCAACGTGTGATTAAAACTGCACAATACATCTGTGGAGCAGCCTTCCCATCACTTCACCACATTTACAACACCCGGGTCACAAAGAGGGCACACAACATCACCAAGGACACTACACACCCCCAGCACACACTGTTCACACTGCTACCATCTGGCAGACGCTACAGGAGCATGAAAGCCAGAACAACCAGACTACCAACAGTTTTTATCCACAGGCCATCAGGCTGCTGAATGACTCTCTCAAACACTGATGACACTCTGTGTTTGCACTATGTTCAATACTGTGAACTGTATTTATTTTCAACTGTGACCTTCATTTGCACTATATACTTATCTACTAATAATATTCAATATCCAATGTATATATTCAAACTTCTATATTTCAATGTCTTTCAGGGCCTTCTGCTGTATGCAAACATTGCACATGCTAAACAGCACCTTATATTTAACTTTTTTCACGTTAAACTGTTTTTGTTTAACTAAATTCTGCTCTTTGTACAGATTTTTTTTAGTAGTTTAGTTTATTTATCTACTTTATTTTAAGTATATTTTGTGTGAAGGGAACTTGCAAATTAAGAATTTCATTGCCCAGTGCAAACTATGTTTCCATTGTGTATATGACAATAAAAAATCTTGTACCTTGTACCTTGTACCTTGTATCTCTGAGCTCTTCTTCAGTCAGGAGTCAGACAACAAGAGAGCCATGGTGTTCATTTCATTCCCGCTCAATTCTCCTTGCTTGTTTTTGTATTTCATTGCGTTCATATTCCAGCTGTGGTCTAATGATGACCTCATGTTCATCACAGTTTTCAAATGTCAATGTGGGAAATAATTACAGCGATGACTACATCTGGCTGCCCTCCGCTGGATAATTAAAGCGGCCATCTTTCTTCCCCCCCCTGTCTGCCGCGGTTGCCTAGGAGGCGTTAGCGAGTCCGGCGGCCCAACCCTCGGGGGGTTCATGTCAGGGCATCCCCCCCTCGGGGACTGTGGGTAATGAGGAAGGACAAGCACGTGGTGGTGCAAGACAGCTGTTAGCTGCTAATTCTCACTGATCCCTGGTTCCCCCCGCCCTCCCCCGTCATCTGGTCAAAACAACAAATGAGCAAAACAAGAATCTTGTCATATTTCTGCAGTAGGGACGGACATCTGGTGTTAGGGTGAACAAAGTGATCCGCCATCTTGGTGTTGTTTTGGATTTGGGGGGTAAAATACTTCATCGCTCGCACATCGAATAAAAAGTAACCGCATGAGGTGTGTCCACATCGTTGCGAAAAATTGTGGAGTTCAACTTGCTGTCGAGTGCAGACACGTTTTGGAATGTGTGCCGTGAACTGTACGGTGATTTTTCCATGCAAGGACTATCATATCCTGCTTACTACCAGTCATGCTCTCATCTATACTTAACTGTATGCATTCATCTTTTTTGAAGCACACCAGTCGTACGCAAGGTGTGCGTGTGTATGTGTACGTAAGCGTGTGTAGCCCATGTCAGCGTGTGTGTGTGTGTGTGTGTTCTAAATGGCGGGATACAATAAGAACTCAGACTATAGACAGCTCAATCCAGGCCTCCTTCTCAAGTGCCAGTCAGAACCTGTCTGACCAGCTAGGAGGGACAAGGTTAAAAACTGTAGTATTTCCAATTAGTCACATACACGCCCAGCTACACGCACACACATGCATGCACACACACACACACACACACACACACACACACACACACACACACACCTGCAAACGCACGCACACACACATGCACACACGTAGGCACACAAACACCAACATGCACACACACACACAGAACCTTAGCACATTCACTGTAAAGGTTTCCTTTACATTGTGAATGATCCTCTTGTGTATTGGGCTTATCACTAGTACTGACCTTCTTATACAAACATACTGTGTTGTGTAATGCCTGATTTTATCAGACGTAGGTGTGTCCAACTCGCCTATGTTGATCAATGGCTGCTTTGTTATTTTCAGTATCAATTGATCCCTGAACTTTTTAGAAAGTTCAGGGATCAATTGCCAGGTTGAAGCTGTGGTGAATAGCTAGCAATAACTTACCCTTCTAAAACTTATATTAGTCAGATAAAACCCTAAAGGGGTTTTATCAGCCAGGCTAATTAACATTTACTAGAAGGGAATCAGTACAATTCTTAATTGAATATCAATGTGTTATGAATGTTTAAAAGAACAGTCACGTCGTTCCCTGGAAAGCTGACGATGGTTATGGAATCTGTGATGAGTTGCCGTCTGCCTCAGAAGAGGCGGCGCAGAGGCGCAGGCTGCGCTGGTTGTTATATCCAGCTAAGGAAGAGCAGTGGAAAGATCCAGCCGGCTGCCGGGACTACCACGTCCAGCTCCCTTTGACTCATGAGCCAGTGTGTAGTACTGCAGTGCTGGAATCTGCCCAGTCCCCCCCAGTTCCTTTCAGATGCAACCCAGATCAGAAATTTCCCACTGAGAGTGGGCCAAGTAATGACTGTGCAGACCAATCACACACTCACACAAGCACACACACATATGCGCAAACACACACACACACACACGCACACACACACACATACACACACACACACACACACACACACACACACACACACACACACACACACGCGCATACACACACACACACACACACACACACACATACGTATACACACTCCTCTCTACCCAGTGTGTTACATAAACTCTGCAAGCCATTTCCTATTAGGAAAGGCTGCGTGTTATCTTGGCATATCAGCATCAGAATGTGAATTATTGCCAAGCAGGTTACCCATACCGAGGCATTTGTCTTGAATATGTTGCTGTGATATATGTGACTCTACACATGCAAAGCATGATGGATCTCTTCATATATTTTATGATGAACTATTTGGCAGAGGGTTAATGCCATCAATGATCAAGTTTGGGTTTAGTACCTTTCTCAAGGATACGGGTAGGCTGCGGACATAGTGGTTCGAACCCAGAATATTTGGGCTGAAAACTAGGGGCCGTCCTGCCCCCTCCTCCCCCGCTCTCTGGGACATGATTATAATGCGGGATTTGTGTGTTGTTTCCTCGCAGTGTGCCAGGGCATCACCAACAAGTTCAACCTGCTGGGCTCCAAGGACGACCACTACCTGAACATGCTGAAGACGTACAGCAACTGCACCGTGGTGCTGGAGAACCTGGAGGTCACCTACATGGAGGATCACCACGACCTGTCCTTCCTAAGGGTACGGTATAGGTAGACACCATATGGCCGCAGCGTCCGGGATGTCCTCCGTTGGTTCACACAAGACCGCTGGGGGTTGTGGTTCCTCTTTCTATGGCGGACGCCCAGCAATAGTCAACGGCCAAAGCTCATTTATATTCAACCCTCGAGAAACTTTTAATTACCTCAAACTGTCCATTTTTAAAAGCCACTAGCCACTGAGATCCTATCGGAACGAGGAAGAAAAAACGATCTGCTTTGGAATAGCATAATCGCATTTTTTCCTCTAGACTTCGAATGGGTCCGGGTCTTTCTGCGTTTCCTTCCCGTGGCCCCTATAGGCGGTGAGAGGAGCTGCATGTTAGTCCTTACTCTGCTGGGCTTCACCAGCGGGCGGGCATGGCAGGCCGCTTAGGGTACGCTCGCAAGAAACGCCAGCGTAAATCACCATTACTGTCACGTCAACACACACGGACACACACTCCTATACACACCACGACACCACAGCTGTTGAACGGTTTATTCCTTCTCCGTTCCACTCTGAGCCTCTTTGGTGGTCTTGACGGGGCGTGAGCCAGCGGAGCCGTGGGCTGTGGGTCGGGGGGACACTCCTAAGGTTCCCTGCCCCTGGTTCCCCTCTCGTTTCTGGGGCTGATGATTTAAGAGAGAGGCCTTTTCCCGAACGGCTCCCCTAGCAACAGAAGTTTTGCACAGTGGTTCATAACACATGACCTCACACGTCGTCGGATCCCCCCCGACTTCGGTGGACGCAGGTGTGAAAGCCAAGGCTGGGAAACCCAAGGCTGTGATGTAATAGCACACGCATACACACTTTCATCCTAAGCCATTTCCAGTGAACTCTGACGTGTGTTAAGTGGTTCATGAGCGGGTAAGGGGGTCGGACATCTGGCCTGGTGGACACGAAGGGAACCAGTTGGTGCCGGGAGTGGGAACCCCCTCCTCACTACACTAACCTGCTTATAAGCAGGGGGAAAGACACCCGACGGGTGTTCGTCGATTTGTTGAGATTAATGGTAACAAATATGGTGGCAGGCTGGCTCAAATCTGTGTAGAATGGTGCGTTGTAGGGGCTTCTGTAGAAATACACCTATTAAAATCCCCTCCTGAAAGCTTTACACACTCCCGCAAATGACCTTCTCTTGGGTTGAATACCTCCGTTTGATGCAATAATCATATAAGAGGGACAAAATGAACCGGCCAAAGAGAGTCCTGACTCATGTCCCTCCCCTGTGTGCTCCAGTCCATTCAGGAGGTGGGGGGCTACGTGCTCATCGCCCTGAACACGGCGAAACGAATCCCCCTGGACAACCTGCGCATCATCCGGGGCCACTCGCTGTACGAGGGCAGCTACGCGCTAGCCGTGCTGCTTAACTTCAACAAGACCATCGGCCCGATGGGCCTGGGCACCCAGGAGCTGCCTCTGATCAGCCTCAAGGGTGGGTTCCTCTCTCTCTCTACTCTATGGTACCCCCACCCCCCTCTCCCTCTCTCTACTCTATGGTACCCCCCCCTCTCTCTCTACTCTATAGTACCCCCCCCCCCCCCTCTCTCTCTACTCTATAGTATCCCCCCCCCCCCTCTCTCTACTCTATAGTACCCCCACCCCCCTCTCCCTCTCTCTACTCTATGGTACCCCCCCCCTCTCTCTCTCTACTCAATAGTACCCCCCCCCCTCTCTCTCTACTCTATAGTACCCCCACCCTTCTCTCTCTACTCTGTAGTGCCCCCACCCCCCCCCTCTCTCTCTCTACTCAATAGTACCCCCGCCCTTCTCTCTCTACTCTGTAGTGCCCCCACCCTTCTCTCTCTACTCTGTAGTGCCCCCACCCCTCTCTCTCTCTCTCTCTACTCTATAGTACCCCCACCCCCCCCTCTCTCTCTCTACTCTATGGTACCCCCCCCTCTCTCTCTCTACTCTATAGTACCCCCAACCCCCCCTCTCTCTACTCTATAGTACCCCCCCCCCCCTCTCTCTCTACTCTGTAGTACCCCCGCCCCTCTCTCTCTCTCTACTCTATGATACCCCCCCCCCCTCTCTCTCTACTCTATAGTACCCCCCCCCCCCTCTCTCTCTACTCTGTAGTACCCCCGCCCCTCTCTCTCTCTCTACTCTATGATACCCCCCCCCCCTCTCTCTCTACTCTATAGTACCCCCCCCTCTCTCTCTACTCTATAGTACCCCCCCCTCTCTCTCTACTCTATAGTACCCCCACCCCCCCCTCTCTCTCTCTACTCTATAGTACCCCCCCCCCTCTCTCTCTACTCTGTAGTGCCCCCACCCCTCTCTCTCTCTCTCTCTACTCTGTAGTGCCCCCACCCCTCTCTCTCTCTCGCTCTACTCTGTAGTACCCCCGCCCTTCTCTCTCTCTCTCTCTACTCTATATTACCCCCCCTCTCTCACTCTCTACTCTAAAGTACTGTATGTGATTGAGATTGAGATTATTTTATGCTTTTACGTTTTTTAAAGAAAAACAAAAAACGAAAATGGCTAAATGTACAGTTTATTTAAAGTTTACAATTCTTTATACTATTTTATGATTTATAAGCTCTTTGAGTTTTTTCCAAGGCAAACCTAGTGTGAATTCAGACTTTTGATTTATAAACTAATCTCATTCAGAAGCAGGTCATATTGGCGCATACTGCTCCAGAATGCCGACAGATTGGCAATCGGAAGGGTTGGGGATCAAACCCTCAACCTCTCCGCTTGGTGTCAGAGCACCGACCTAACCCACGCTTCTCTCTCTTTTCCGCCCCGTTTTGTCCCGGAAGAAATCCTCAAGGGGGGCGTGCGCTTCGCCAGCAACCAGCTGTGCAACATGGAGACGATCCAGTGGAGGGACATCGTGAACTACGACAACAAGCCCAAGATGGAGCTGCCCGCGCCCAGCAAGAACCAGAACTGTGAGGGCTCCATCACATCACACACATGGGAACAGTATGTATGTAACTCGATCTTTCTAATGACTTACACTCTCTCTCTCCTTGTGCAGGTAAAAAGTGTCACTCCAGCTGCTATAACGGCTCCTGTTGGGCCTCTGGTCCTGACCACTGTCAGATCCGTGAGTGGTTCCTTCACTTGATCCAATGCAAATTGAGCGCAAATCTCTTTGCATACAAGTTATAATATGATCAAATATGCAAAATAGTGCACACAGACACACACACACACGCACACAAACACACACCGTTACTCATGCAAATCAGCAGGGTTGTGTGTCCTTCTCTTCCAGTGACCAAGTTGAACTGCGCGCAGCAGTGCACCCGGAGGTGCAACGGCACCTCGCCCAGCGACTGCTGCAACGACCACTGCGCTGCGGGCTGCACCGGGCCCAAGGCCACCGACTGTCTGGTGAGAGCGGCACCACTGTTGGAGCACAGGGATCCCGTGTGTGACGCTCCCTAAGACCCCAGCAAGAAGAACCCCTAAGCCCCTCTTTTTATTGGCTTTATTCTGATCAGAAACAAATAGAGTTGAGCGTTTCCCGGGCGGAAGGTCTTCTGATGTGAGGGAGGGTTTGTTTGACATTGGCCTGCGTGAGGGACGCTGTTCCTGCTCTCGGTACAGCTGTGAGGTCTCCGGAGAGGAATGCTGTGTTATTATTAGTGGTGGACTCTGTTCTGATCCCGCCCCCCACCCCCACCTCCCAGGCTTGCTTGCACTTCCAGGACGACGGGACCTGCAAGGGCTCGTGTCCGAGCCTCCTGACCTACGAGCCCAACCTCCAAGAGCTGGTGCCCAACCCCAACGGGAAATACAACTTTGGGGCCACCTGTGTCAAGAATTGCCCCCGTAAGCTCCACTGACTGCCTTTACCTTTAGTTCAACCTTAGGGTTTTGTTTAAGCCAAACCAATGCAATGCTTATACATGCTATACCTAATAGATCATATAATCCTTATATAGAAAATGTCCTCCAATGGCTGCTGGTTAACACAAAATGTATATCTGGCACAGGAACCGTGAACTTTGATATTGCCTTAGTCCTAGATAGCCAAGGTAAACATAAAAGCTGAAATATTCCCTTTGCTAAAAGGAAATACATCACGTATAAGTCTGTGAATCACCCTCCATTTGCGTTTAGGATTGCTCTCTGCCTGTTAAACAATCAGTAGGCGCTGTCTCCTACCGAGTTTAATGATAAACTATTCTAGCCGGGATAAGAAAATGATTGAGTTTTAGGGAACGTGTTAATGCAACAACTGCATCTGTTTAGAACTGTTTCGAACAAGCTGTTCCCTTGTGTGCAATTATAACACAGAGCGTCACCGAGTCCAGCCAGTCAGTCAATGCTGTATGGATGCGTGAGACCAACAGCTTCTGTGTTTTGGTGTGTTAATAGTCTTCCCCATGTGGGTCCTCAGATAACTTTGTGGTGACTGACCACGGATCGTGCGTGCGTACGTGCACCGGCAACACCTACGAGGTGGACGAGGGGGGCGTCCGGAAGTGCACCAAGTGTGACGGACTTTGTCCGAAAGGTGAGGCGGGAAATGGGGCGGGAGTGACTCAGGTGGTACAGTAGGTTGACTAGTAACCGGAGGGTTGCTAGTTCGGTCCCCGGCTCCTCCTAGCTGTGTGTCGGGGTGTCCCTGAGCGAGGCACCTCGCCCTCACTGCTCCAGACGGGAATGGCTGTCGCCTTGCATGGTTGACCCCGCCGTCGGTGTGTGAATGTCTGTATGAATGGGTGAATGTCGGGCAATAATTGGAAAGCATTTCCGATGGCCACTGGTTTGAAAAGCGCTATTTAAATGCGCTCCATTTATTTACCATGATGTCATTACGATAACATTGACGGAGCTCATCGTTGTGCTCCTCGTGGTGTTATGTGCTGCCACACCTGGAATCTCTCAAGCAACTGTATTGAACTTCAGGTTGCCCTTGTGGTCTATAAAGATATAAGAGTTGTGGTCTATAAAGATATTGCATGAGGGTTCAATGTGGTTCATGTCTTTTTTTTTTTTTTTACTGTGTTTGCGTGCATGTGTGTGTGTGTGTATGTGTGTGCGTGCCTGTGTGTACGTTTACAGTGTGCAATGGACTCGGGATGGGAAATCTTACTAGCATCATCTCCATCAACGCCTCCAATATCGACTCGTTCAGAAACTGCACCAAGATCAATGGCAACATCCAGTTCATCCACACGTCTATCCATGGGTGAGGGTTCGAGATTGGATATCAGAAATAACAGCAACTCCCATTAGCACCTTGTGCTGTAAACACACAGTTGTGGCCGGATAGTTGATCGCTAAAGATGTGTATGTCGTTGTTGTTGTTTTTAGCGATGACTTCACCAAAACACCCAAAATGGACCCCGCTCAGCTCAATGTGTTCAAAACAGTGAGAGAAATCACCGGTACGTAATACGGGTATACCCCAACCTCACCTTAGCAACCGCCTGCTCTGTTATCGGGCTGTCCTGTCATTAGTCATCTGTAGCTGCCGGGTGATTCCTGCCTTGTGATCGTTTGTGTTTTTACCACCGCTCAGGGTTTTTATTGATCCAAACGTGGCCAGAGAACATGACATCACTCAGCCCCTTTGAGAACCTGGAGATCATCAGGGGGAGGACCAAGTGGTAGGTTCCCCCCCCCCCCCCAGCTGTACCACATTGGGGGGACGCAATGAACGCAGATCATTGCGTCATCCAACGGGATCCTTTTCCCAGCACCGCCCGTTCGTTCACGTCCTGCCTCCCCTCCCCTTGTTCTCGGCGTGTTACAGGATGGGCCGTAGCCTGGTGATCGCCACGGTGGGCATCTCTCACCTGGGCCTCCGCTCCCTGAAGGAGGTCAGCGACGGAGACGTGTTCATCACAAAGAACCACAAGCTGTGCTACACCCGCATGGGCCATTGGAAGGGGCTCTTCAAGTCGCACAAGCAGACCGCCAAAGTGCAGGACAACCTAGCCGCAAACGACTGTAGTGCGTTGAATTCATCCCCTTTCATTATGTTATGATATAAAAAAATCAATTTTTATATCATCGGCAGCTCATCACCAGTCACAGACTGGTTCAAAACCTCGTTCAAATCACGGGAAATGTGAGAGAAAAGTGACGTCAATAAAAGCAATTCAGACCAAATACAATTCCTAATAACAGTGAGCTATCATCGCTTTATGTCCGACGATGTTTCTATGTGAAGCACACTGAGTGCTTCGCAATATGAATAAGGTTGCCTTGCCTTGCCTCTCTGATTGGCGGGGCGTGTTTTCTGATCGTCGGCCTGCCTTGTGCTTCCGCAGCCCAGCAGAACAACACTTGCGACGTAAAGTGCACCAAGGACGGCTGCTGGGGCCCGGGGCCCCACATGTGCTTCGCCTGTCGGAACTTCAGCCGCCACGGGAGCTGTGTGGACGCCTGCAACATCCTGGAGGGGTAGGAGGAGGAGGAGGAGGAGGAGGAGGGAGGAGGGAGAGGAGGAGGAGGGAGGAGGAAGTGGAGGAGGAGGAGGAGGAGGGGGAGGAGGTTGAGGAGGAGGAGGAGGAGGAGGAGGAGGTGGAGGAGGAGGAGGAGAAGGAGGAGGGAGGAGGGAGAGGAGGAGGAGGTGAGCGGGAGGGGGAGGAGGTGGAGGAGGAGGAGGTGGAGGAGGAGGAGGGAGAGGAAGAGGAGGTGAGCGGGAGGGGGAGGAGGTGGAGGAGGAGGAGGAGGAGGGGGAGGAGTAGGAGGAAAAGGAGGAGGAGGAGGAAGTGGAGGAGGAGGTGAGCGGAAAGGGGAGGAAGTGGAGGAGGAGGAGAGAGGATGGAGAGGAGGAGGAGGTGAGCGGGAGGGGGAGGAGGTTGAGGAGTAGGAGGCGAAGGAGCAGGAGTGAGAGGAGGGGGAGGAGGAGGGGTAGGAGGAGTAGGAGGGGGAGGAGGAGGAGGAGGAGGAGGAGGTGGAGGAGGAGGAGGGAGAGGAGGAGGAGGTGAGCGGGAGGGGGAGGAGGTGGAGGAGGAGGAGGGGGAGGAGTAGGAGGAAAAGGAGGAGGAGGAGGAAGTGGAGGAGGAGGTGAGAGGATGGAGAGGAGGAGGAGGTGAGTGGGAGGGGGAGGAGGTTGAGGAGTAGGAGGCGAAGGAGCAGGAGTGAGAGGAGGGGGAGGAGGAGGAGGAGGGGTAGGAGGAGTAGGAGGGGGAGGAGGAGGAGGAGGAGGAGGAGGAGGTGGAGGAGGAGGAGGGAGGGGAGGAGGAGGTGAGCGGGAGGGGGAGGAGGTGGAGGAGGAGGAGGGGGAGGAGTAGGAGGAAAAGGAGGAGGAGGAGGAAGTGGAGGAGGAGGTGAGAGGATGGAGAGGAGGAGGAGGTGAGTGGGAGGGGGAGGAGGTTGAGGAGTAGGAGGCGAAGGAGCAGGAGTGAGAGGAGGGGGAGGAGGAGGAGGAGGGGTAGGAGGAGTAGGAGGGGGAGGAGGGGGAGGAGGAGGAGGGGTAGGAGGAGTAGGAGGGGGAGGGAGGAGGAAGGGGAGAAGGTGGAGGAGGTTGAGGAGGAGGAGGTGGAGGAGGAGGAGGAGGGAGGATGGAGAGGGGGGGGGAGGTGAGCGGGAGGGGGAGGAGGTGGAGGAGGAGGAGGAGGAGGACGAGGAAGTGGAGGAGGAGGAGGGAGGATGGAGAGCAGGGGGAGGAGGTGGAGGAGGAGGAGGAGGTTGAGGAGTATGAGGCAAAGGAGCAGGATTGAGAGGAGGGGGAGGAGGAGGAGGAGAGGTAGGAGGAGTAGGAGGGGGAGGGAGGAGGAGGTGGAGGGGGAGGGGGAGGAGGAAGGGTCGCTCTTATTGACCCTACTCAAACCCCCTTCCGATCCAACATGTTGTTTTTTCCTTTATCCTTGATTTTCTGACTAATAAACCGTCCGATCTGTGTGTCAGATTTGTGAATGCTGCGGTTCACTCCTTAAAGAGTCCATTTTCAGTTTACTACTTGAAAAATAGTGGTAGCATGACAACTGTTTCCTGTTGAAGATAAGGGGAATTGGCTTTCGGTATTCTCTCATCCCCCTTTTCTTTCATATATAACACGGCCCCCGGCTGTCGCGCTTGACCAGCCAAACCTCAGAGCTGGCGTACTCATTAACTGTTTGTCTTAGACAACGTCTGTCAAACATTGAATCTTGTCTAATTTCATGCTTACAATTTAACTACTGCCCTTATATTGGGTTCATGGCTTTTACATTTTCTATTTATTTTACAAACGTTTCCTAGAGTTGGCTACATTACTTATCATATTATTGTTGTTGTACTTTTTCCACAGAGACCCACGGGAAGCTGTTTTCAATCAAACGTGCTCGAAGTGCCACTCTGAATGTCAACCTCTCAGCGGAACGGCGTCCTGCAGTGCTCCAGTATGTGGGCCCTCTGTAACCAAACCCTACCGTCCCAGTACAGCCATGACCTCAATAACTGCTTGTCCACGTACTACCAATGCCTTCTGGACGGCAGTCCATTTTCTTTTGTGTTGTGTGTGTCAACTATTTCTGAAATTGGGAGCAACATGTCGATGCATTTTGCTATTAACGTTTTATTTATTTGACCTTTATTTAACGAGGTAAAGCCCCCTTGGGATTAAGAATCATTGACGAATGAACAGGCCTTCAAACTGTACTCTGTAGAGTTTAACGAAACAAAATGAACACTGAGCTACACCACGACTACAGCTTCTCTGGGAGGAGCCGACTATTGATGCTTTGTTATCTCCCTTCTTCTTCGTCTTCATTGTCTTCTTCTTCTTCTTCTTCTTCTTCTTCTTCTTCTTCATCTTCTCCGTCGTCTTCTTCATTTCATTTCTCTTCTTCGTCGTCATCTCCGTCTTCATCGTCTTCCTCTTTATCTTCTCCTTCATCGTCGTCTTTCTCCTCTTCTCCGTCTTCATCACCTCTCCTTCTCACATCCAGGGTCCTGGAAACTGCACCAAGTGTGCCCACCTCCAGGACGGCCTGTTCTGCGTGTCCCGCTGTCCCCAGGACTTGCAGGGGAAGGACGAGAGCCGCATCTGGAAGTACGCAGACACCAGGAACATCTGCCAGCTGTGCCACAAAAACTGCACCCAGGGGTGAGTGCATTACCCCCCCCCGATTCCCCCTCTTCAGCACAACCTCAATCCTTCCAATAAGGTGTAACCCTGTTACGGGGACACCTTGTGGATGTGTCCCTGGATTTAATTGGGTTTGTGTGGAGAAAGCAATCGTGGGGATCGGCGGCCTAGCTAGGTCTCCTTTGGCACCAGGCAGTGTTTTATTTCCCCGCTGCTGAATACGCCGCTTACTTGGCCTTGTTGTTGACAAGATGTATGGTCGGTGGGGGAATTATGTGCTAAGGTGCTGTAGCCCACAGCTCAACGTAATAATAACAATAATGGAGCTGTGCTGTGTACATGTCATCTCAAGGAACAGTGTGTGTGTGTGTGTGTGTGTGTGTGTGTGTGTGTGTGTGCGTGTTTGTGCATGTGCGTGTACCAGTGTGTGTTCTTGTGTGTGCTTGAGCATGTGTGTGTGTGTGTGTCCATTTTTCATTTGTGTGTGTACATGTTTACATATGCATATACAAATGGATGCCTGCGTGTGTGTGTGTTTTTGTGCGTGCTTAGACGTGCGTGTCTGCAGGTATGTGTGCGTGTGTTTCATCGCAAGTCCCCTACGATTCAAAGCATTAGGTAGTCACATCAGAACAGGGGCTGGGAGTTATACAGTGTCTCTCCTGTGTGTTTGAGTTTATCCCACTGGATCTCCTCTGATCACTTTGAAAGCACAGTTTAGTCTAGTGCCAATGCTTTTATTGTACTGCAGGCAATACACATCTCCAGTGCTCTTCACAGTTGAATGAGTTTAGATTATCCCCTGCCGTTGCATGCACAAAAGCACCATTGTATTATATATTATTAGCACAACAGTATTTAGGGCTGTCAGGGTTAAGTGTTGTCCTGTTGGGTAATGTAGACACGCTCAAGGCAGCGGTATGCAATATATTATGAGTAACATCCAAGTAGAACATTTCTCGTTATCAATATGTTTCATTTACTTATCGTTCTTCCACTGAATTAATATTTTTAATTTCTTAAATGGTTCATTTAGTTTGATAGACCTTTTTTTCACATAATTGAGTGCAGAGGCAAAGACCTTGCGGGTAGATAGGTAGAGAGAAAGGTAGATTGTGTTAGCGTTGTGTCTTGGTGCTGGGGGGCTCTATGCTTAAGATTTATGTTATTCTACATTTAATATAAATACGTTGGCATGAAAGAGTATAATAACCTGAAGAGAAATACAGTGAAAACCAAAGAGTTGATCTAGTGGTTGCATAGCGATACTGGGATAGCCGGAAAGTGTAAGTGAAAGTCTTGGCTGAGTGGCACTTTGATGTTTCGGAAGTGAGACCCCCCCCCTTAACCACACAAACACAGACACACAGACACATTTAATTTTGTCTGCCTGCTGTCTGAATTCCAGAGCTCTTGGTGAAACAATACACATTGACACACAATACACAGCAATACATACACAACTATGCAGGAGATCCTAGCTAGTGTCTATAATAAATTACCTACATCGTCAGCTGATTGCCTGATTGCAAAAAGCATAAAAACATTATGACTTTAGACGTGACGCATACATAGTTAATTAGAACAAATCACCTACACATAACCCTCTGTGTGGGCGCACATTCCTTGCAAAGATTAGAGCACAAGGTGAAACCAAAACTGTGTGTTGCAGGGTTCATTACTCTTAGACAGATGGCTCGCCATTAAGTCATTTCAAATGACTTAGTTTAAAGTTTTATTCCCTTCGATGTTTGTGTTTGTATATAATAGCCGTTATGTGTGCACCTGTCGTCCTGTCTTTGTTACGATTCAACATTTTACCCTGATTTAATCCATTTGAAAATGTGTTTTATTAATATTGATCTGTGTTTGATACACTCTGCTTCTCATTTGCTGATAGATGCCATGGTCCTGGACTGAGTGGCTGTCAACCCAAACGGTAAGCCAAGTAATCCGACAGGATTCCTTTGCCGTTCAGGGCACAGCTCAGTGCTGTTCTATGCTTGAGGTGCAGCTCATTTCTGACAATAGTTGGATCTGTCATCAATCCACTGCTATCCTCGACAGATCTGTTGACAAACCAGACTGGCAAAGAGATAACGAAACTGCAAACACTTTGTTTCACACTTGAGCATCCCCAGAGATATTTTACAAAGTGTTGTGTTTGTTGCCTGTCAGAGTAAAGATGAATGTTCACGTTGAATATTAATATCAGTCATATCGCGAATAGAACTATTTTTAATTGATCATGTGTTATTGTCCTCTCAGCCAATCAGGGCTGTCCATAATCGCAGCCGGCGTGGTCGGAGGTCTCCTGGCTCTGGTGGTCGCGGCGCTGTTCGTCTTTGTGTTGCTACGGCGACGCCACATCAAGAGAAAGCGGACCACGCGGAGAATCCTCCAGGAGAGAGAGGTAACCTGTTAGGGGAGAGTGGGTTCTCCCTCAGAAAGTTGTAAATTACGAAATTTGTGATGTAGACTATAAGAGTACGTGTTACTCTTTATGAAATGTTACTGATTCATTCATGCATCTACACATTTGAATATAATCACGGGTATTTAAGCTACGATAACAATCCCCGAAGGGAGCTCCACGATGAATGGACAATATAACCGCTGGTCTCAAAGGTTGTATCAGCGGTCCGAAACATAAATGATCACATTCATCTGATGTTTCCTCAAAATCCGCCAGCTGCCCGCCCCATGAGCAGGCCGTCAAAATAACGCGTCTCTGTAGGCAGCATATGCTCCGGGATCGTACACAAAAACAAATGGTACTACCAATCACGCAAAACAAAAATAAATAGTATTCCAACCAATCACCGACAAGGGGTTGGTGTTGTGTGTTTTGCGCTGCGTTCATGATAGTTTTTAGCGAATGCACGAAACATGGAAGGGACGGGCGAGCTGGCTCTGTTTGTTTGGGATCTCGCTTCAAGTACCAACAAGTGACGTCACCCAACATCCCTGATCCAACCTTTAAGTCCTCTCTAACGTATGGATCGTGTATCCATGGATCTGTCTGTGTGACTCTTCAGCTGGTGGAGCCACTGACGCCCAGCGGGGAGGCACCCAACCAGGCCCTGCTGAGGATCCTCAAGGAGACCGAGTTCAAGAAGATCAGGGTGCTGGGCTCCGGGGCCTTCGGCACCGTCTACAAGGTAGGCCCCTGTGTGTGTTTGTGGGTGCGCTGGTGTTAGAGCTCGGCGGGACGCGGGAGTAAAATGAATCCGTTAACGTTCACATCTGCTGTGCATCTTCATATAGCAGATCATGCTTGCTCTTAGCGGCATGTGCACGTGTGTGTGTGTGTGTGTGTGTGTGTGTGTGTGTGTGTGTGTGTGTGTGTGTGTGTGTGTGTGTGTGTGCTGCGTGCTAATTGAATGTAGCTGGCAGCATAGAGCTTGGTAGGACTCAGGAGTAAAATGCATGCGTAACATCCACATCTGCTGTCCATCTTCTTACAGCAGATCATGCTTGCTCTTAGCGGGGCTTGCACGTGTGTGTGTGGTTATATATGTGTGTGCCTGCGCTAGTATGTTTGCATGAGTGCCCATGTCCTGTGTTTAAGTGTCGACGATTACACGTTTCAACTTGTCAATGCGCACACTTAGCAGGCCGGTGCACATGTCTTCGTTTATGTACTTGTGATGCCCGTGACATGTTTATATTTGAATATATACATGTAGTCTCTGGTGTGGACGTATCCACAGCTTTGGAAGTAGCCTGATGGTTTACCCTTAACAGGTTTCTTGTCCACACAGGGCCTATGGGTTCCAGAAGGGGAGGACGTGAAGATCCCTGTTGCAATCAAGGTCTTAAGAGAGGCCACGTCACCCAAGGCAAACAAGGAGATCATGGATGTAGGTGTATGGCTTTAATGGTCCTATCAATCATTCCACTATGGGCTCCCTGTCACACTGTTCAGTGTGATAACAATACATGTTCTCTCTACGTATTTCACCCATCTACTTGCACTTATATTTAAAATCAATGTATGCTAAACGTTTAAAATGTCTTTAGGCTATTTAAGCCAACACTTGGAATACTTCAGTAATGTAGACCACACTTTAGGAATATATCACAATGTACTACAACACACTGCTGCAGTTCTCGCCCCGGTTGAAATGCCAGCGTCAGGTCTGCTCCTAATAAGGGCGACATGCGTCTGGTTATGCTCTAATGACATTAGGTGAAGGGGAGGCATCCAGTTCTACAGCAGTACTCCCTGCTGGAGAGATGCAGGAAAGACGATGAATGTGTCGGAGGGTTGGGTCTGTGAGCTGCTAATGTAGGTCTGGGGGGATGCCGGCGGCTCTGTTGCCATCCAAAAAAAACAACAACACAAAAAAACAAACCAGTTCTGTGTACTCGTGGTTTCCTACAGTATACCTAAAGTGCATCTTAAGCACTGAGGCTTCTGCGGTCGTGTTCCTTAGTCACTCCACATCTGGTGAGGCGGACACCAGACATCCTCTCGGCCTTTTAATTTGAGGACAAGGACTACTTGGAAGAATTTGGCTGACCTCTTCGCTCTCTATATATAGGCTACTACTACTCATGTAACAACTACCTATACTGTCCTATAAAATCAAATCTGTCCGCTTTATATTTGTTTTGTATATTAACTCCTCAAAGGGTTGTGAGTGTGCTCTGGGCCTCTCTAGAGCCAGCATGGAATTTCCCTGGCGGATGGCCAAAATGCTAGCGTTTTTAGGCCTTTAGCGTGAGCAGACTCCATATAACCTGTATGCCCGGATACGCCACAGTAGCCTGCATATTTGTTGACAGAAGCAGCAGCTCCAGATGTAAATCTTTCGGATGAATCAGTCTCCCCACTTGAGACACAGACACACACACAGATGACGTGGATGTTCTGAACCAAATCACATCTTAACTGGCAATAAAACATTTTATAGCATTTAGTAGCATGTATGTGAAGGTTTGGATCTTTTTTACATATTTTCTTATGTCCATTTTGCGCTTCAACGGACCGGAAGATGAAGGGGAGTGAAAGAGAGAAAGAATTATGTTTGTCATGGCATTCCACAGGTCGGAACCTAACCGGTCGATAAAAGGCGACTTGCCTACGTGGATGGAATACTAGCATATTATTGTCTTTAGTCATCATTGTTACTTGTTCTGACAGTTCAATTTGATGGCATCTTGTAATCCTTAACAATTGCAACATCATTTAACAGTATTATATTCCCCCTCCGTACTACGGCAAAACACAAAATATGAAAAAAATAAATGCATATTACAGAAAAAACACAAGACACAAAGTATACCACATTAAATAATAACCGTAGACTTCAGCTTAGAGTAACTTCAAACCTTGCAGAATAGAAGATATAGGCAAAGATATAAAATGCAATGTTTACTCAGGGATGGATTAATGGGTGTTATCTATTACATTTATCACATAAATCGATTAAACATCAAGGCAGGGTAACCCAGGTCCAGAGGTCTTACCACGGCCTGCTATGCTAAACGTCAGTCTCTCCTGTTGAAGGACTTCACCCAGTTTGTTGTCTTCATATCCTTCATATTACTATATTTGGTGCGTGTGTGTGTGTGTGTGTTATATCCTTAATCTTCGAAGCTTAGGTAATATCCACAAAAAATTTAGAGGACTGCGGTTGTGGCGGCGGCCTAAGAAAGAAGCCAAAAGATTGGCGTCATTTTTCTCTGTTTCAGCCACCACAGGTAGCATGCAAATCTGGAGACAAAGATGTTTTGTTTTTCCACAAGTGTTCGGTGTAATATCTGATCAACTTATCATGTAGGTCTTGTAAAGGCATGTAAGCTTCGAACCTGTTACACTATCACTATTCCTCCCCAAAATGTTTGGAATTTTTTCTCCTTCTTTGTAAATTTGGATCCAAATAAAAGCCTTTAAATGTGTGTCTATGCAGGAGGCGTATGTGATGGCCAGTGTGGACCACCCCCACGTGTGCCGTCTGCTGGGGATCTGCCTGACCTCCACGGCGCAGCTGGTGACTCAGCTCATGCACTACGGCTGCCTGCTGGATTACGTGAAAGAGAACAAGGACCACATCGGCTCCCAGTACCTGCTCAACTGGTGTGTTCAGATCGCCAAGGTAAGAGAGATCATGGGGTTGGGACATGTTTGTAATGATTCAGATGTTTGTTTATGTGCTCTGGATTAATGGAGGTTGTTTCAATGCTGCTATGTGTCTGTCTTGCTGTCACATTTGTGTCTAAATGTAAAGGAATACGGTGTAAATATTCAAAACACATTTTTTAAGTTAAGTAGCTTTAAGTTGATTTAAGTCTTGTTGAGTTTGAGTTTAAGTTAAATTGACTTTTAAGTCTTCATAAAATTAAGTAGAAAAAAAGTTGAACTCGATAACTGAGCCTATAATGTTGTTACGACACACGTTTTTATAAAGCGCACTGTGGCATAGTGCGGCCTAATCCAAACGCCACCTATAAGGAAGCCCTGTTCCCTGTCTCCTCCTCTCCACCCATCCCCCGCCGGCCGCCCAGGGGATGAACTACCTGGAGGAGCGCCACCTGGTGCACCGAGACCTGGCTGCCCGCAACGTCCTGGTGAAGACCCCGCAGCACGTCAAGATCACCGACTTCGGCCTGGCGAAGCTCCTCAACGCCGACGAGAAGGAGTACCACGCGGACGGGGGGAAGGTGGGTCCCCGTCCGTCTACACCCGTGTCGCCCTCTTTAACGTTGGGCAGGAGCAGCACAGGTGGTGTTGGTACTGGGGAGGTGGAGGATGACACAAGCAGGAATATGTTTTAGAGTTGAAAGCATGCTGTAAGGGACTGTACGCACTTTTGTCTTTGACTTTAAAAAAAAATCATAATGACACGTCTGATTGTGTTATAGATGGGTATCTCCGCTTACGGCAGGGCTGAGATTTATTGCTTGTTTGCTTTCAGACAAGACGCTTCCAAACATCTCTCTCACTCTCACCGCCTTCATCTTCTTCTAGTAATCTCTTGACATGCACCGCTAGGGCAATCTCTTTACTCCACGTCAAAGCGGCTTTCCCTTTCTAAAACACTGGCCAGCGAGGCTTATTCTCAGTGAGTGATGGTCTTCCCTCTCCGCAGGTCCCCATAAAGTGGATGGCGCTGGAATCCATCCTGAACAGGACCTACACGCACCAGAGTGATGTATGGAGCTACGGTAGGTACTATGCAACGCAACGCCGCGCATGTTTGCTGTACTGCAGGAAAAAACGTAGCTGCGAGATTGATGGGCATCTTCAAAGCGTGTCTAAACTGAGGCTAGCATTGGTTCATGTGTACGTGATGTGTGTTTTGAGTAGTGTACAGCAGAGATGCTGAAGTCTTAGGTAACAAAGAAGGACATTTGGACAATGTGTAACGTCAATGCTAATTCACTTATTACTTTGCAAAACACTATATTGTTTTTGTGCAGTTGTCAAATTTGGAAACGGAGTAACGGCCTCGTAGCTATCAAAGGTTTCAAGAGAGCTACTAAAAGCCTACGCAGAAACGAGCCTCAGATGGACAATATTATAAATATTATAACAAAAAAATAGTTGCTCCAGGCAGCACACGCCAGAAAGCATTTATCAAGTTCAGGGACATATGCGCACAAGCACAAATACACTCCCCCGGCCCCACACACACACACAGACACACACAGACACACACAGACTCATATATTATAAAGAGACACACATGCATGCAAAAATTACACACACATATCATATAACACACACACACACACACACACACACACACACACACAAAACTGCATCATATAACACACACAGACACACACTTGACACACATATGCAAACAATACACTCACATATCACATAACACACATGCAGCACACCAACCCACACACACACAAGCACGCATCATACTACACACAGAGGCACACACCTAACACACACATGCAAACAATAGAAAGACATATCATATAACAAACATGCAGCGCAAACGCACACACACGTGGAGCACACGCTGTTCCTTTCTGCGAGTCAGCCCCCACAACGGTCTCTAGGGTTTGATCAGGCCTTCCGCTCAATAAGGCGAACCCATCAGCAGGGCCTGGCAGGAGTGACAGAGACTCTCTCTCTACCGCCTCTCTCTCTACCCTCTCTTCCCTCTTCCTCTGCAAACTCTCCAACGCACATACGCATCCTGCAAACTCCCACTGCTACAGGGCACGGGGCCAATGTGTTCAGATGCTGTGCGATATTCTGCAAGCGTACATCCTGTTGCTAAATCTAACTGTGATTTGTTGTTTTTGTTTGGTCATTTTCTTGGGAAAACACAAGCACAGCTCTAGCACAGAGTCTCTATTCTGGCGATGCTGTAACGTTTAGGGTGCGAGCGTGTATGTGAAGCTCAGCTGTGCCCTGCTTCTAGGTGTGACCGTTTGGGAGCTCATGACGTTCGGGACGAAGCCCTACGACGGCATTCCCGCCAGTGAAATCGCTGGGGTCCTGGAGAAAGGAGAGAGGCTACCCCAGCCCCCAATCTGCACCATAGACGTCTACATGATCATGGTCAAATGTACGCAGGATAATGAATGAACGAAAGAATGAAAGCTACTGATTTTATGACTCAAAGCCTAAGTAAATGTCAAGTACCACTAATATAGTTCACAGTCACAGCGTGCTATTAATTATACTGTGCTGGGAATGATCAGCTATGGGATTGCATGGTTTCCCACATCACCCAGGAAGCGATGTCCCTGATAAGATCTGTCGGTGTTTCTGTTCAGGCTGGATGATTGATGCAGACAGCCGACCGCGTTTCCGGGAACTCATGTCAGAGTTCTCAAAGATGGCACGGGATCCCTCGCGTTACCTAGTCATTCAGGTACACTCTCGCACCTCACATGCTTTCAATACCAACAAGGCTGGTAATCAGTAACGTATTAAAACTGGCGGACGCCCTAACCTCGGCTTGTGCTGTTTGTTGTTGTCGCTCAATGCTCATGATAAGGTTAAATAAATAAACATCCATCTTTCTAATCTCGACAATGCAGAATGTTGTGTGTTTATGGGGCTGTGGAAATCACATCTCGCTGGCGCCAACTAGTGGTCAAAACATGACAATAATGTCACGTTGACTGTGCCGGCATACTGTATTGAGACACTCATTATCTCGCTTGTAAAATAGAAAAAGAATTCAAACAAATTTTTTACGGTTTCATCCAAAGAGAAATAAACAGTTTAAAGCTGACACGTTGCTCCTGCCGAAGAGACTTACAGTCAATTCAGACACAAGTCACCAAGGAGCAGACTGGACCAGACTGTGGACAATGGGGGAGCCAACACAGGAACCTTCCGGCTGGGATTCAAACAGCCTGGCCCCCACATCCTGCCACTTGCTATGCAAAGAGAGAAAGACCCCTTTCCATACAGTGGGCCAACCTTCACTCTAAAGCCCAAAGCACATGGCGACCATAGCCCAAAATAGACGCCTTTAGTCCTAAACTAGCAAAAAAAAAGAGAGACCACGTTGCATTCCCTTCTCCGAGTCGATTTGCTCCATTAAAACACCATGATTGAGTTTCCCTATGAAACTCATTTTGCGCTCTTGTGTTCTTTGGGCCTAACAGTTTTTTGGTGTTTGTTTTTTTCCGTTTCCAGGGCGACGACAGCATGCACTTGCCAAGCCCCCCGGAGGGCCGCTTGTACCGCAGCCTGATCAGCGGCGAGGAGATGGACGACGCGGTGGACGCTGACGAGTACCTGCTGCCCCAGCAGGGCTTTTTCACCAGCCCCAGCACCTCACGCACGCCCTTGCTGCACTCCCTGGTAGGCTCCCCCCACCTGTCTGTCTGCCTGTTCTGTTGTTCTGCCTGCCTGTCTGTCCGCCTCTCTGTCTCTCGGTTCCGTTGTTCCGCCTGTCTGTCTTTTCTGTCGTCCTGTATGTGTGACTGGCTTTCTGCCTATGTTTCTGTCTGTCTTGTCTGCGTGTGTGTCTCCCTGTTTGTCTGTATGTGTCTCTAACTGTCTGTCTTGTCTGTGTGTGTGTCTGCCTTTCAGACTGTGTTTCTGTCTGTCTGTCTGCATGTGTGTCTGCCTGTTTGACTGTATGTGTCTCTAACTGTCTGTCTTGTCTGTGTGTGTGTCTGCCTTTCAGACTGTGTTTCTGTCTGTCTGTCTGCATGTGTGTCTGCCTGTTTGTCTGTATGTGTCTCTAACTGTCTGTCTGTATGTGTGTGTGTGTGTTTGTCTGTGTTTTTAGCTGCCTTTCTGTGCCTCAGGCAAGAAGGTTAGCAGAAGAGGCTTCAGGCCTATTCTGGACCTGTAGAAGTCAAGCTGTCACACGTGTTCTGTCTTCCATCAAAATCACAGAGAAGAAAAAAGCCTTCCATTTCCAAATGAGGGGGGAATATCGTTGACTGAAAGAAAACAAAACCTTTCTGGTGCAACAGACCATAATGGGATGGCAAATTGGGGTCGCGACTCTGATTACAGGAATTCCTAGGAGCACAGCAAGGAACATGATCCGGGTCTGCTGTTCAATAATAGATTTTAAAACAATGAAAGAGAAAGAAACATGTTCTTGTGTATATTTAAGTCATTTAGCCTGAGAGTCTTTTATCCAAAGCGGCTTGCTGCACACCTTGACTTGCTGCAGTCTCCTGTGGAGCTGGCGTACGTCAGCCGTTTAAGATGAATTGGCCTGATTCACGCCAGCTCCTGTCTGCACACACGACAGAGTTCAACTGCTCATCAGCGTTTCCTTGAAACACGGGCGACAATAAACCCCTTTGTTTTTCCTCTGTATGTTATGGTTGCATGAGATTGATTTTTAATCATGAGCTCTGTGAAATGCACATTCTGCATATAATTCACTTAATCCCAAAGACAGATGGAAACACAGTCAAACTCTGTTTTGGCATCATTGAACTCCTCCCCCCCCATTCAGCGGCAATAGGACCAAAACACCTTGGACTTGATGCTTGATGGCTAGCAGCTCTATCTGCAGGGACCGTGAAATCAAATAGGGCGTACGTGATGGCCACAAGAGTGAATCTAATTGGCTGGGCTTGAATATCTCTCCAGCCTGTCGTTACCTGGCCTGAACCCCAAACGACCCAGTTTTCTGGTCCACGTTCTGTTGACCCCATCACCCAAGGGACCCCCTTCCCCCACCCGCTTCTTCTTTTCCTTCTTCTGCATCCATTCAACCTCCCACCCTTCACCTCCTTTTTGTTCCCCCCACCCCACTTTTCTTCTACGTTTCCTCCCAGGTGCCCTTATGATTAACACGGGAGGCGGGGTGTGTGGGGGCGAGAGAGGGAGGGGGGGGGGATGGCGGGGGTGGACAAAATGAGGAGAAGTCATTTACTCTGGGTCCTCCAGTTCAGTCAAGGCCAGTGTGTATATGGCCCCCCTGCTCCAAGCCAGGTATCTGGGTATCAGAGCCGGTCGCTGAACGCCTGCTTAGCCCATACAGAGCTCTCAGCTTTGATGGCCTTCACAGACGGCCCAACACTACTCTCAAGAGGTCCCGAGAGGGGGCCGCCTCGCTCCTATCTGTTTTCATGGAGTCGGTTTTCCGTAGCATCATTGTTGATGCGTATTATGCATGACACGGTTGGTTTCAGCGAGTGGAAAATACAGAGGGCTTACAGTAACAACAACAAGGAGAAATCCCATCAGCGCTAGGCTGGCCGGGCGTTGGACCGGGAGAGATCCTTCCAGGGACGCGCCGACCGGCTGAGCAGAGATTCTTCCCTCTTTCCCATAATGCCGCTGGGCAGCGGGGGTCTGGAAGCTCTCACGCTGGGCTGTGAGAGCGAACGGCTCAGCGTCTGGAGCCGGGCTCTTGTCTGTTGAGCGATTAGTTCCTTGAAATGGGCGGAAGGCAGTTGTTAAACGGACCAGGGTGAGCCGAGGTGGGCTTAGAGACGCCGTTAAATGGAAGCAGACTTTTTGGTTTTGGCCTGGTTTAGGTCGTGACAGAGTAGGAAGGACCGTAGGGAAGTTACTATGCATGAAACAATGACAAATATTTATTAACTATTGTACGTCCAAATCTAATCAACTCACTTCCTCTACCGGGGAAAGAGATAAGTTGTGTAGTGATGGCGGTAACGTGTGCAGACCGGCAGACTTCAGCATTTCAACCATTCATGGGATCGGGCTTCCGCCCCTGTTGCTCCAGAGACCACACAGCTGGCGAGCTTTAGTCACTTTCGTAAGGGCCAATCAAATCCAGATGGACCCAATCACATTCCACGTGCATATTGTCACCGGGCAGATATCCTTGCGTCGGTTTCACTTGCGACAACATTACATTCATTTGCTGTTTTTTTTTATAGTCCCCAAGACAAAAAACATATGTAGTCTATTGAAAGTGGACAGAGCTATTCTCATTCTAGTCGTCTAGTGAGAAACATATTCAAACTCATTAAAGCCACAGTTCTAATGAGAATTTTAACGAAGAAGTTGTGCACAAAAAATCATACCGTATTCTCCTGAGTTGTATGTAAAACTATGTATTCCTTTGGGCTAAGGGGATGCACTGGTGCCTGATGTTGTTTTATTTATTTGTACGCTTTATTCATGAAGATAGTCAGTTCGACAGGAAGGTATGGGAGAGAGAGAGGGGAGGAGAAGCAGCAAATGACCACGGGTAGGACTCGAACTCGGGTCACTGCCGAGCCTGAGGCCTAATGGCACGGGCCCCAGGTGCCTGATGGGTAATGAATGTTTCTGATTTGTGTTGCAGAGCCTCAACAGCAGCATCGGGACGTGTCATAGCAGAAACGGCTTCATGGTAAGTGGTGCTACATGGTGACAGTCATAAGAGAAACTCCAAGCACTCCTCTCGATTCAATGTAACAGCTATGATTCCATAGCTTCCTCAACTACCGGGAATAATGTTTAATATAGTATAGTATTACTGAGTATTACTGTCTTGTACTTACTTCCGTGACAGTCAAATTTCCCGTCTGGTTAATAAAGTATATATTTCCCTCTCGTCTAGTTAGCGTGGTGCATAGACTGTCTCAGGTCTGAGGTCCCCAGGTCATAACTTTGTCTCTCTCTCTCTTGATCCAGAATGGCTTCCCAGGCAGAGAGGGCAGCCTGGTCCTACGTTATATCCCTGACCCCACAGACAAGTTCCTGGACAAGGACTTCCAGCCAGCTCCAGGCGAGTTTACTGATGCTTTTAAAGGGAGCACTGAACTAGGTTTACTATGAAAGAAACATCAAGAATGAAAGAGATCATCGAGGAAGTTATTATGATAGTGTGATCCCGCCCATCCCTGACGACCCTTGTTTTGATATTCTTACCATATATCTAGTTGTCAGCAGATGTGGCTTAAACAAATTCTATATAATTGCCAAAGAGTGGTGGCGATTGGTCGGAATTGGCATTGGTCGGAAATGCCATTTTGGTGTCCTAAGGGTATTTAATAAAACAATATTGAAGTGTTTGTAGGACATAAACCACAGCGATGTAAGAGTTTCCCCGATACTAGCTAATATATCCATGATGATAACTACTTAACAATTACTTTAATGTACTCCTTTCCACTGTGTTAAGAGTGTGTGTGTTAACCGCGTGGCGTGTATCTCCCCCGCCCCACATGAGTCGCTGAGTGTGCGTGTGTGTTGACCATGGGTCTTGTGCGTCTCCCTCCAGACTACATGAACCAGAACGGCGTGTCGGACGTGATGAACCCCAACTACCAGCAGCCGGGGCCCCCCCGCGGCCTCCTGCCTCCCATCTCCTCCGACGACGACACCGAGACCGAGTACCTCAACTGCTTCAAGGAGGGAGCCCAGGGGCCCGAGTACCTCAACGAGGTCCGCCCCCCCCAGGCCCAGGTCCCCCGGGGCCATGCCCGGGTGCAGGCCCCGGCCGCAGTCCTTTCGCCGAGCCCCAAGGAGGCGCTGTGCCCTGGGCAGAAGCACCGGCCGCAGAACAGCATGGACAACCCCGACTACCAGCAGGACTTCACGCCCACCTTCAAGACCCACGCCAACGGACACATCCCATTGGTCGAGAACACAGAGTACCTGGGCCCGGACTGAGAGGCACTCATGGGGGGAGGAAAAGAGACTTAAAAGAGACACCTTCTTCTAAGGTGGAAGGGAAGACTTTGTTTGTTTCCCCCTTTTTTCCTTTATAAAGAGATGTTTATCTCTCTCTCTCTATATATATATATGTTTCACCCCGCGGTGGCCAGTGGCACAGCTTCAAATGTAGCCTGCATGCCGTCAGAGCTGTATTTCAGTCACGCAAAATCTTGCCACAAGCCCCAAGAGACTGGAAAGGGGAACTAAACAAAAAGCTGCAGAACACAGAGCATCATTATGAAACCGGAGGGGTGGAGCAGCGTTGAGAAGAGGCCAGCTCACCGCACTCACCACCAAGTTTCGTAGCTCACCTCAGTGTGCGCAGTGGCGGGAATCCTGACGGTATGGACTGACCGCTGTGGTCTGAGTGTATCGGTGGAGAGAAACACACGATTGGAACTGCTGTGATGACACGCTGTCACATTGAAGGGCAAACGACAGCGTTTTTGGTCAAGGGAAAGGGAGGAGCGTGGCAGTTAATCCAAATAAAACAGCTGAAGGTACATGTGTTGTCGGGATTAGAAGCATCACAACTAAAACAAGTGAATCAACAATTTGGGGGTGGTTTATATACAAAAGGGAAGGGACAGCTTTTCTTTTTGAACTGTTTGAAACAGTTGAAGCTGGACTGAGGTGTGAATAGTTTGAACGTATCCTTTCTTTTTATGACGGTGAGGAGTGAAACCCTTATTTTCGAGAGACTCGGACGACGCACTTCTTGAAGTGGGAAGAATTGTGAAACAATAAGATCCAGTTTTATGAGGCATTTCCTTTTGAAAGGGAACCCTCCCAAATACGGGCTTTGATAAGTGTCTGCCTGGCTTCAATTGCTGAAAATAAATAGATTTTACCAATATGAAAACGTTGCATAACATAGAAAGACAATGTAAAGTAGTGTATGTAAAGACAATATGGTCTATAATTAACTGAGCTGCCCTGAGGTCCCCTTTTAATCTTCTGTAGGGCCAAGGACATTCTTCTACCAATTCCATTCTTCAGATAAACAACAACAAATGGTCTTCTATTCGACAGTGAACCACTTGACAAACCTGATCAAAGTCACTCATTAGGGCTGTGTCAATAGACCATAACAAATAGGTCGTTAAACACCGGTACCTTTATCTAGGGCCCTCCACGGAGAAGAGAGTAAATGTGTTTGGCTTGTCTTGAAAACAGGCACTTTCTTGCCAACCACGTCCTATCTCTCTATCTTCTCCTTTCTACTGTTCCATTCACCATGAAGCCCCGCCCACCCAGACACCCTAAAGACGATGATCCACTCATCACACGGTGAGTGGATCACCAAGGCTCCTTCAGACAGGAAGTGGGGGTGGCCTGGAGGACTTTCAACTCTCGGGCAGACGTCAAGAAATCCCAGTTTCCATCTCTAATGCTATCATTGGTGTGGCATCCAGAATGCATGATCTCTTCAGCTGTTCTGGTGACCGAACCCCCGCATGTGCTACCCAAGGATGTCCTCGGCCATAGGATTAGCCTTTTTGAATGTGTGTATTCACTGTGATGTTCCCTTTCGAACACTGTTGGGAAATGTGTGTCCGCCGTTGGCTTTCGGATTCAGATGTTCCAACGTTATGTTTTATTCTATGTTTTAGGATGAAAACAATCCTACCATGCCTACTGTTTTGGTTGTATGTGTTCCCTCCACATCTGCTTGTGGCTTTGTCTTGTAGAAATATAAGAGCACAGTCTAAAAGGCAAACATCTTTCCTAGTTTTAAAGGAATATACTGTTGTAGCAACTTGTGAGCCTATCTACTTTTTTTTCTGATTTTACAGGTACATGTAAATAAAAGAGAGAGTATGCTGTGTATAATATAACTCATAGTCACCTATAATTTATCATATCAGTACATGGTTTTTGCCACTTTATTCATTGATATGCACTTATTTCAGAATTGTAATTATTTCATTCTAATGTGAGCATAAATAAAGACATTTTTTATGAACCTACACGTTGTGTATGTTTTTGTGGTCATAATTTGTTATTAGTGGTGTCGCTGTTAATTTAAGTATTTGACATAAAATAAGAAAGGCAAGGCCTATCTAATCTGGTTTGACAAAATAAATACTGAGGTACCTTTTTGGAATACATGCTTTGGAACAAAGTCCTTGTATATATAACCAAACCAACCATACAACTTAATGTAATACCTTGATTGATGGACGAATGAAGTAAAAGTGAGTGCGTGAAGAAGCGCAAAAAATAACCATATACCAAATATATACCAAAACCATTCAGAAAGCTGCCAGTAGAGGGCGGTCTTGACCAAAGATGCGCGATACCGTGGTGCGAAACAACCCCGTCTCGAGAGGGGGCAGCACCCTCCCGCCCAACGTGACCTCCACAACAACACGTCGCGAAGAAGGCACTCACAACAAATCGCAAAACTTTACCCGGTCGGAGTGCCAGTTCGCCTCGACCGTTTTGACACGCAGGGATGGGGATCCTAACAGAGAGGAGCAGTGGATTTCTTCTTTTAACACTCATATTTTTAACCGAGACACATTATCAATGGGTGAGTTTGGTCACGTATGTGTTTCGCAATTGTTTTAACGTGACTCAGCTGGCTGACTGTTGCTGCTTTGGTCACGCGAGCTCGCGTCATCCGCGCTGTTTATTCTGGAGGGCTAGCTCCAGATTAAGGTCAATATGCTTACAGATCCAATTATAAACCATTGCCAGGTCCTTATGTAGTGATTCTTCGACGTATGGCATGCATTCTTAGGAAAGCCCTTCCCTTATTTACATGTATTGGGCTCGATAGAATAGGTGGGGAGAAGGGTAACTTGGCCATTGACCTGCGGCACAGATTATTATTTTGGGACTTGATGTCCCCAGACAGTCCTCACATGTTCATACAATAAACTAATGAGGAAACAGTAACTTCCTGAGCCTATGATTATCAGGATTCGGTGGTATTAAGCCTGTTTACAATTTGAAGTATGAAACTGAAAAATGACAGATGACCAGTGTGTTATTTCTGTATTAGTTTTAATTGAGGAGACTCATGTCTAAACATTCCAGCAGTTCGCAGTCTATTTGAAGCACTTATCTTTTAATGTATTAATGTCAAATACTATCCGACAAGGCTTACCATCACTCAAGGGATCAGTTATTTTATAACAACATCAACGCTATGCAGCAAACTGCATTACTGCCCCGGATGGCTGTAGATAAAGAGTTGAAGAGTAAATAGTGGCTCTTGATGATTATCTGCTACGGATGTTAAGCAGAGGATGGTAGGTGGTAACGTGCTCTGTGTTTCACAGACTGAGGGCGGTAAATGGTCGATAACATGTTTAGTTTTTTGTCTAAGAATAAGTTGCATGGGACAGATTCTTGAATCAACGTTGAATAGTTTTGTAGTATGGTTTTAGTAGTAGAACATTATATTGACTCAATAGAATTAAACCCTCACATCATTTCAAATAAAAAGTGGATGTTGCCATAGAACTATGAGAATATATTTTCCCCTCTGTGACTCATAAAATAACTTGTTTATTGTGGTAATCCTCGTATTTAAGAAACCTACATGAACGATTTAAATGAAGAGGCATTCATATAGAAGCAAGACTACAAAAAGGTCACACAAGATAAAATGGAGAAGTGTGCGCCGCGGTTGGTTAGCTTGCGGTTTGTGGTTGTAACCTGTGCTATCGCCCTCTCTAGGCTAGAACTCGGTCTAATCCCTTCAATGTAAAGACTCTTTGCAGCCAGAATGAATGAGTGCAGGCCGGGGCCTGATGAACGAGCGGGGGGAGTGGGCTGTGTTTGCACCACCCTGGACTTTGCCCTGGAGCGCCGGGGACGAGAGCGACCCTGAGTGTTGTTGTGTTGCCCCCAGGTGGAGGCCCAGCACTGTGTGTGGTACGGCGAGTGTGGGGAGTCCCCCATCATCCCGGGGAAGAAGTTCAACTGCAACTACACCGGACCCCCCAAGCCGCTGCCCTCTGAGGGGGCCGAGCTCCTCGATGTACGTGTCCCGAGAGGCCTCTGTGGAGATCACACGCACACGCACACGCACACACACACACACACACACACAAACACATTCATTCACAGAGATACATGTTTACATAGATGCATGGATATATGGATACATAGATACATACATACTCACTCACTCACTCACTCACAGAGACTCATACATACATACATACACACTCACTCACTCCCAGAGACTCATACATACATACTCACTCACTCACTCACTCACTCACTCACTCACTCACTCACTCACTCACTCCCAGAGACTCATACATACATACTCACTCACTCACTCACTCACTCACTCACTCACTCACTCACTCACTCACTCACAGAGACACATACATGCAAGCATACACACACACTTGACCAAATATGTATTTTCAAACATTATTTTCGATAACCTATCCTTTTAAATCATTTTTGTATTTATTTTGTATACATTTATTTATATTTTTCACAAGGAATCTTTTTATGACTAATGCTATTAATAAGCAATTGATATATCGAGTGATGCTAAAACAACAACAACAACCACAACGACGTCCTCACTGTGTCCTCTTGTCTCAGGAGCTGTGTCCGGGCCTCAACTATGGAGACCGGGACCTGTGCTGTGACGTCAACCAGCTGCGCACCCTCAAAGGCAGCCTGCAGTTGCCCCTGCAGTTCCTGTCTCGGTATGCGCTGTGGTCACAGAGCTGCCTTTGAGGATTGCATGACCCGCATGCCCACACACCGGGCACGCATGCACACGCGGGCACATATGCACACACAATTGATTCTTATTCACTGTGCAGATTAAAAGATTTTGTCATTAGCAATTTTTCGAAACTATTTCTTTCTGGGTTGCTTTTATACTTCAATGTGTATGACCGTGTATGTCCCCCCCCCCCCAGGTGCCCCGCTTGTTTCATCAACCTCATGAACCTGTTCTGCGAGCTGACGTGCAGCCCTCGGCAGAGCCTGTTCATGAATGCCACGGAGCTGAAGCCGTATTCGGATGTGGAAGACGTGAGCCTCCTGGGCAACGTGACCAACGTGGTGACGTTGCAGTACTACATCGAGAACAAGTTCGCCAACGGTGGGTTTTCCCAACAGAAAACACAAGTCAATATCATGAATGGGGACTTCCTAGCCAGATCGTCTCAAGGAAAAATCACATCTACAGCGTTTCCCCGGTAACCATGACAACGAAACAGTCACATACTCGTGAGTCAGACGCAGTCGCATGCGTCTAAGGAAATGCGCTGACTCAATGGCATCGCTTTCCTCGCCCGCACGGGGAGCCTCTAGTTGTGCTGCTGACTAACAGTATCTCCTTTTAGACTTGGTCACTCGTATGGAAGGCAATTAGGCCAAATGACGTCTTAGAAATCTCCTGCTTACAAATTCCAAATTCCGTCGTGTTAACGACGGGACATTTCTCAGAAGTTATTTGTGCTAATGGCCTCCCATGAGCGGAGTCCATCCGAGTGACCTTTCTGTTTGGGCTCCTTCTGCAGCCATGTACAACGCCTGCAAGGACGTCCAGGCCCCGTCCAGCAACCTCAAGGCGCTGTCGCTGCTGTGCGGCAAGGACGCCAGCTTGTGCAACGCCACAAACTGGATACAGTACATGTTCAACACCAACAACGGCCAGAGCCCGTTCGACATCACCCCCGTCTTCTCAGGTAAAACGCCTCCCTCGCACGCACGCGCTTCAGTTTTCCTCAGTTGTAGCCTGCAATCCTGTACAATAGTTCTACAATACTGTAGTACTGCAATCCCCCTCAATAGAATATCTAATGAATCAATTCATTTTCTAGGCACTCTTGGTACCAATCATTGTTGTTGTCACTGATTTACATAGAACAGAGCTCCTAGGATTTTGGACTATCGAAGGATCTTGTTTTGCGATTTAAAAAGGTATTCATGATATGGGTTCTCACTAAAGGCTGTTGACGCCAGCTGTTCCCCTTTTTGAGGTCACAACATTGGGATTATCTTTGTGGTTGTTGAAGGCTGGTGTTCGGTGGTTATTTTATTCATCAACATATTCACAATTCGATGTGCATAAGCCTTGCTCCTAGAGGACTGCTCAATCCGTACTACATGACCACAGCAACAGCGTCGAAAGTCACGCCATGGAGAACAACCAAACGGCTCACGGGTTGCATCACGGGTTGAAAAGTCCAGCACAAGTCGACACAACCCCAGAAATCCAACGTGACGCGTTCGCGCCACGCTTTTTTCCTCCCCCCCCCCCAGACGGGCCGACGGCGGGCTACACCCCCATGGACAACCAGACGTGGGCCTGCACGGACCCCCTGGAGGACGGCTCGGGGGCCTGCTCCTGCCAGGACTGCACCCAGGCCTGCGGCCCGCCGCCGGTGCCCCCGGCGCCGCCCGCCCGCTGGACCATCCTGGGCTTTGACGCCATGGTGGTCATCATGTGGATCTCCTACGTGGCCTTCCTGCTGGTGTTCGTGGGGGGCGTGCTGAGCGCCTGGTGCTACAGGTAAGGGAACGGAGACCGGTGAAACTGGAGGACGCTTGTCGTATTCGCGGTACTTCCCTTTACTGATCACGGCGGCGCCGGCATTTGCATGTCCTTTGAAGAGAGCGATGAGGTGCTTTGCATTTAATCGCGAGTTCTTGATGGTTTCGTCGTGCGTGTTCTGCAGGAGGAGGAGGGTCATGTCGGAGTACGGGCCCATATTGGACAGCAACAACCCGATGTCTCTCAACGGAGAGAGCTCTGACGGAGGTACAGCAATGGCCCCCAGCATAACAAACACACTCGCTGTTCCCTATCGCTATGCTTCCCAGATGTCATGACATGTTCCCCCAAAGCTGTTACAAAGGGATGGGATTGGAAGATAGTATGGGTAATATCTCTAAGTGAATGTTTGTCTATCTATCTATATATATATATATATATATATATATATATATATATATATTAATTATGACTTTATTATAACTTAGTTCAGATGAGTTTATAGAGTGAAACCAAAACCAAGCTGTCATCCTACCCGATGATTTGCTTGGAGATTTTTTAAAAGGTCTGTATGTAATGTCTCTCCGTCTCTCTCTCTCTCTCTTTCTCTCTGCCTTTCTCTCTGCCTCTGTGTCTCTCTGCCTCTCTCTCTCTGCCTTTCTCTCTGCCTCTTTGTCTCTCTCTTTGCCTCTGTCTCTCTCTCTCTGCCTCTTTGTCTCTCTGCCTCTCTCTCTGCCTCTCTCTCTCTCTCTCTCTGCCTCTCTCTCTCTCTTTCTCTCTCTCTCTCTCTCTCTCTCTCTCTCTCTCTCTCTCTCTCTCTGCCTCTCTCTCTCCCCGCCAGCCGACGCCACGTGCTGCGAGCGGCTGGGCGAGCGCTTCGAGGGCACCATGCGCCGCCTCTTCACGGCCTGGGGCTCCTTCTGCGTGCGGCAGCCCGCCCTGGTGGTGCTCACCACGGTGGCGCTGGTGGCGGCGGCGTCCGCGGGCCTGGTGTACATGCGCGTCACCACGGACCCCGTGGACCTGTGGGCGGCAGACAGCAGCCGCGCGCGCCAGGAGAAGGACTACTTCGACCGGAGCTTCGGGCCCTTCTTCCGCACGGAGCAGATGATCATCACCACCACGCCCAGCATCAACGGCACCAACTACTCGCCCTACTTTGGGGGCCCCGACGTTCACTTCGGCCCCGTCCTGCGCAAGGACATCCTGCATCAGGTGTGTGTTTGGGTGTGACTAGTGTGTGTGAGTGCGTGTGTATGTGTGTGCCGGGTGCTTTTCTCTTAACATGCAAGGGTTGAGCTTGTGCACAGAAACCCAGTCTCGTTTGGTGTCAGCACGGACGTGTCCATTGGCTGTCACTTAACAACCCCAGTCTCGTTTGGCGATACGACCATTGGTGTGCGTGTGCTTGAGTCACTGGGAGAGGCGGATCAGTGCATTTAGTGTCGAATTTATGTGTGAGAGCGCCTTTACACACGCAATAAAGAACAACTATTGGTAAAGGGCACACTGTGTCATTGTTGATCAACAATCTGCATGACTGACTGCTCCAGAGTCACGTAGTTGTTGGGAACATGTTGACAGAGAGAGCTTATTTCAACTTGATCTGCTGGAGAGGATTTTTGGCCGGCCCCAAACAAAGACCGGTTTCTGCAGCTCTCAACTACAGACAGACGGGGAGTGAGTTCTCTTGCTGTGCTCTTTGCCGGCTCTCCGTCCTTCTGCTATCCTCTTTTTTTATTAGCTAGTCGTTGTTAGTCGTTGTAGTCGTCGTTGTTAATGAGCGTTATAGTGAGCGATAATAAGCTTAACCCTCTCTCGGACGCGGCTAAGACAGAGCTCCGCACGGCCACATAGACCGGGGCTTATCGCACCCTCTCCCCGTCAGTGTCCCATTGCATGAAGTTTACATTTACATTTAGGGCATTTAGCAGACGCTTTTATCCAAAGCGACTTACAATAAGTGCATTTGTTACAATAAGTACATTTGTCATAAGAAGTGAAACAATATATCGCTGTCGGTACAGTAAAGATGTTCATAGAACCAAGTGCAAGTATTACAATCGCTAGGCTAACCCATTCCCCGTGTAAAGCAAAGATAGCAGCTACTGTAGATGCTACACAATTAAGTACCTTGAATAAGTGCAATGTACAAGTCCCAGGACGTACAACATTCAATAGTGGCTGTGCATTGGTTTCTATGCACAGTCGAGGTGAACTCTGAACAGGTGAGTTTTGAGTCTTTTGCGTAAGCTGGTGAGCGACTCTGCGATCCTGACATCGGTAGGGAGCTCGTTCCACCACTGAGGTCCCAAAACAGAGAAAAGTTGTGACTTCGCTGACCGACCTTTGCTTGCTTTTAGCGATGGCGGTACCAGAGGTCCAGCTGAGGTAGTTGAGCGGAGGGATCGAGCTGGGGTGTGTGGCTTTACTAATGCTTGGTGGTAGGCAGGGGCAGTTCTATCGACTGCCTTGTATGCCAGTACCATCATCTTGAATCTGATGTGAGCTATTACAGAGAGCCAGTGGAGGTCTCGGAAGAGGGGGGTTACATGTGAGAACTTTGGTAGGTTGAACACGAGGCGTGCTGCCGCTTTCTGGATGCGCTGCAAGGGTTTAATCGCAGAGGCAGGGAGTTCAGCCAGGAGCGAGTTGCAGTAGTCGAGGCGGGAGATGACCAGTGATTGGGCTAGAAGCTGAGCTGCTTCCCTTGTGAAGAAGGGCCGGATCCTGCGGATATTGTGCAAATCTGCAGGATCGAGCCACCGCAGTGATGTTTGCGGTGCAGCATAACTGATTGTCCAACACTACACCAAGGTTTTTGGCAGTTGGAGAAGGAGATACAGTGATGTTCTCAACAGTGACCAGTAAGTCCATGTGTGGGCAATCTTTCCCTGGTTTTAGGAGGAGCTCAGTCTTGTTGAGGTTAAGCCTCAGGTGATGGGCAGTTGTCCAGGTGCTGACTTCTGCCAGACATTCAGATATGCGTGTTGCAATCAGGGCTTTGTCAGATGAGGGAAAGGAGAGAAATAGCTGAGTGTCGTCAGCATAGCAGTGATAGGAAAAGCCGTGGGATGTAATTACAGAGCACAGAGATCTGGTGTAGAGGGAGAACAGAAGAGGCCCCAGTACAGAGCCTTGAGGGACACCTGTATCAAGCGTGCAAGGTTTGGTGCAAGGAGCCATTCCATGTTACCTGATAAGTGCGATTCATCAGGTAGGATGTGAACCAGGAAAGGGCAGATTCAGTTATGCCAAGTTCGGCGAGAGTGGCGAGGAGGATCTGGTGGTTCACAGTGTCAACCACCAGATCCTCCACATTGAGTGTGCCACATTGAGTGTGAACTCAATTGTTCACACTCAATGTGGCAAAAGGTAAAAAAAATTGAAAACGTCATTTTACACGTTTCCTCTAAATAACAGTCTTATTTTAGTAACGGTGAAAAAATGCTATAGATAACTATATTGAAAATCACATGTCGGCACCAAAAAAAAAGAGAACTGCATTGATTTTTTTACTTTCGGTATTTGATTGTTTATTTCATTTTCTTCGTCCTCTTCCCCCCCCCCCCCCCCCCCGGACGGTGGCAGGTGCTGGACCTGCAGCTGCAGGTGGAGGCGCTGGTGGCCACGTACGAGGGCCAGAGCGTGACGCTGAAGGACATCTGCCTGAGCCCGCTGGCGCCGTACAACGAGAACTGCACCGTGCTCAGCGTCCTCAACTACTTCCAGAACAGCCACGACCAGCTGGACCACGAAGTGGGAGACGCCTTCTTTGTCTGGGACGACTACCACAGCCACTTCCTGTACTGCGTCAGGTGGGTGTCTGCTCTCTGGGCTGTGTAATGTATATTTAATAGGTAGTGTACGTATTTATTATTGGTTCCTAGTTCTTATTCATAGGTTGGCGGGGTTCAGTTAAGAGTTGGATTGATGGATGGCTTTTGGTTTGAATAACCTACAGTGAGTAGGTACTGCTAGTCTTTGTCAACGTGCATTTGTGCATTTCCTGCTGGATTTGCATTTCCTGAGGCTTCTCATGCCTGGTGTAAGGTGTCCATCTAAGTATAGGGAATCTCGCTTCCTCATTTTTCGTCCAGATTTAGTTCTCTATTCTGGTTTTGGCAGATCGCTAGATAATCAAAATGTACTTGGTTAGCTGCTCTGAAACTTCAATACATTGATGCTTGGAAAAAGATAAGTACTTTATTCCTTAGAGGGAAAAATATTTATGTGTACTTTATTCCTTAGCTGAAAAGGATAAAAATATACTTTCCGTTATGAAGCAGAATGGTCAGAATGGGAGCTCCTGCCCCAGCCTCACCACAACTCCTCTGTACCAGCCATTCAGATTAGGACCTGGGGTGTTTTTATATCTCTCTCTCATCTCTCCTCTGGCCAGCGCCCCAGCCTCACTCAACGACACCACCCACCTCCACGACCCCTGCATGGGCACCTTCGGGGGACCCGTCTTCCCCTGGCTGGCCCTTGGAGGATACGACGGTAAGCACAAAACCCACGGGACAGAATCCCTCTACTCATGTGGGCCCGAGCTGTGCCTAGCCGACCCTCACCGAAACATTGGTCAGAGGCCTGAAAAGTCCTGGGGTTATAGGGCTTGGTCATCTATTTGGCCGACGCCTTTCACCTTTTCATATTTTTGGGGGGAGAATTGTGACTTGGCAAGGAGGATTGTGGGGAATTATTTGGTCTCTCTGCTAAGTCGGGGTGATTCATACTCTGGCCTGCACACACCCTGTGTTTGGTTTGCAGTTTGTCAGGCTAGCCAGAGCCATACATCATTGGTTGGATTTGCAGTAAACGTGTGATATATATGCCGTGTTACCAGCCAGACTTTAGCTTTTTTTCTCAGCTCTGCCGCGTTCTTTCCTGCTGCAGGGACCAACTACAACAACGCCACTGCTCTGGTCATCACATTCCCTGTCAACAACTACTTGAACGACACGACCAGAGTGGGCAAAGCCAAAGCCTGGGAAGAAGAGTAAGTGTGTGTGTGCGTGCGTGCGTGCGTGAGATATCCCTCTATCCTAACGCAATTAGATATTTTATAGATTTGGTACGCATTCCTCTGAAATGTGTCTTTATGTAACTCGAAAAGAAACTTCATTATTCCTTTTTTTTCTGTCCCTCCAGATTCATCCGCTTCATGAAGAGCTACAGCAACTCCAACCTGACGGTGTCCTTCAGCTCGGAGCGCAGCATCGAGGATGAGATCAACCGCGAGAGCGAGAACGACGTGTCCACCATCGTGATCAGCTACATCATCATGTTCGTCTACATCTCCCTGGCCCTGGGACACATCCAGAGCTTAAAGCGCCTCCTGGTGAGAGACCAGTGCCCCCTCCACCTAGCCTGGCTATTGCCAGACTGAGCTCAACGCGTAGATTGAACGTTGGTCCGGGGAGGCCGGTTTCATTTCCTTCAGCACAAGAGGCGTGATCAACGGCCCTGGTTCAACTGAGTCTGTACGCGTTGGCTGCTTGCCCTCGCTTCCCTGTCGTCATTGTGTTAAACCAGCCAATAGCACACCAAGGGGGGAAAAGCCAGCTTGGTGATTGGCTTCCGCAAAAGCGTATCGGAAGCAGAAAGAAGTGTATCGCTCTTCTCCAGACCCTTCTGTAGCGCGAATTCAAGTCGCCTGCAGAATGGGCTGGATGTGCCCAGGCTACCCTCCAGCACCACCGATCCACCCTCCTCCACCACCACCCTCCTCCTCCTCCAACACCACCCACCCTCCTCCTCCACCACCACCACCCACCCTCCTCCACCACCACCCTCCTCCTCCACCACCACCACCCACACTCCTCCTCCACCACCACCCACCCTCCTCCACCCACCCTCCTCCACCACCACCCTCCTCCTCCACCACCACCACCCACACTCCTCCACCACCACCCTCCTCCTCCACCACCACCACCCACCCTCCACCACCACCACCCTCCTCCTCCACCACCACCCTCCCTCCTCCTCCTCCTCCAACACCACCACCCCACCCTCCTCCAACACCACCCAGAGAGCACGCATCAGTCGACGGATGGTTCCCACCCGCCCACCCACGGCGGTGACTCTCCGGGGTGTGAGGCGTAACCTCCCCTATCACGAGGCCCAATGAGACCTCCGACAATAGCGTCGGCTCACCGTAGCTCAGCGTAGCTCACTGTAGCTCACCGTAGCGCACCGTAGCGCACCGTAGCTCACCGTAGCTCACCGTAGCTCAGCGTAGCTCACGTAGCTCAACGTAGCTCAACGTAGCTCACCGTAGATCACCGTAGCTCACCGTAGATCACCGTAGCTCACCGTAGCTCAACGTAGCTCACCGTAGATCACCGTAGCTCACCGTAGCTCATCGTAGCTCAACGTAGCTCACCGTAGCTCACCGTAGCTCACCGTAGATCACCGTAGCTCACCGTAGCTCAACGTAGCTCACCGTAGATCACCGTAGCTCACCGTAGCGCACCGTAGCGCACCGTAGCTCACCGTAGCTCACCGTAGCTCACCGTAGCTCAGCGTAGCTCACGTAGCTCAACGTAGCTCAACGTAGCTCACCGTAGATCACCGTAGCTCACCGTAGATCACCGTAGCTCACCGTAGATCACCGTAGCTCACCGTAGCTCAACGTAGCTCACCGTAGCTCATCGTAGCTCAACGTAGCTCACCGTAGCTCAGTGTAGCGCACCGTAGCTCACCGTGGCTCACGTAGCGCGACGCCGCCTTGGCATTGTCAGCGATCAGCATACCTCACGCCCCGGTCCTAACGGCTTCCCCCCCCCCCCCCGGACCCCGCCCTCTCCAGGTGGACTCGAAGGTGTCTCTGGGCATCGCGGGCATCCTGATCGTGCTGAGCTCGGTGGCTTGCTCCCTGGGCATCTTCAGCTACGCCGGCGTGCCGCTCACGCTCATCGTCATCGAGGTCATCCCCTTCCTGGTGCTGGCCGTGGGCGTGGACAACATCTTCATCATCGTGCAGACGCTGCAGGTGCCCGAGCACACACGCCTGACACACATACACACGCGCCTGGCGCACGCGCGCCTGACAGATACACATGCGCACGCACAAACGCACGCACACACGCACACATGCGCGCCTGACACACGTACACACGCCCACGCGCGCCTGACACACACACACACGCGCGCCTGACACACGCGCACGCACAAACACACACATGCACGCACGCACACATGCGCGCCTGACACATACACATGCGCCTGATACACGCACAAACGCACGGACGCACATACACACACCTGACCCACATACACACACACACGCATCTTCACCTAGACCAATACACACATCTTCTTTTATGCATCCCTATTCTTACGTCGCAGGTGTTGCTTGCACACACGGCAGACTTTCACATCTTTTACCTATGCATTCCCTTCTTAATACAGCACAGTAGTTATATTCAGAGGCACTTTCGTTTCCATGTAAACACTCATCTGGTGGACCACAACGCCTCCGTTGGAACTCAATTGCTGACCCCCCCTTCCCCCCCCCAGAGGGACGAGCGCATGCCCCAGGAGGAGCTTCACCAGCAGATTGGGCGTATCCTTGGCGACGTGGCTCCCAGCATGTTCCTCTCGTCCGTCTCCGAGACCGTGGCCTTCTTCCTGGGTGAGAACATCTGAATCAACCCCCCCCTCCCCCACCCTATGTAGCTCGCACTGTACGTCGTTGACCTATCCAGTGGAAGCAAAGTTGCATGAGCCGAGGGAAAGTTCATGTGGCCTTGATGCAAGAGACTTCTCTGATTCCCTTTTTTGTGTGTGTGTGTGTGTGTGTGTGTGTCCTCCAGGCGCGCTGTCCAACATGCCCGCCGTCAGGACCTTCTCGCTGTTCGCCGGCCTGGCCGTCTTCATCGACTTCCTGCTGCAGATCAGCTGCTTCGTCAGCCTGCTGGGCCTGGATGCCAAGAGGCAGGAGGTGGGTGTCAGACCGTCTGGGGGACGATTAGGATTCACTGATCACCAATCAGGAGCATCACACCACGTTCTTAACCTATTATTAATGAACCTTTTCGGTGAATCTAGGCCGAGGTGCATATCCTATATCTATAGGTTTCTTTTTTTGCCGATAAACTGGTCTGATGACCGTCTCTACCAATTGACCCCACTGCCGATATCCACTGGGCATCTTCTGATGACCTTAACCTTTCAAACTAAAGAGGTGTCTGTCACCAGAAGATGCCTGTTAGAATGAATAAGTAATATTAAGGAAAGCAAACAATAATTCAATACTTGGGTCATTTCTGGTGTACGTCTAATTTGTGGGGCCCTCTATTTGAATGAGTCCTCTAAACAATTGAATCAGGTCAGAGTAGCATAGAGCCACACAGACACGGCCACTCTCACAAATGCACCTCTGTGCCCGGCGCTAGACTGGGCTTTCTGTGCTGCGATACAACGTTTTCCTGTCCTGTCGATCCTCCAGAACAACCGGCTGGACATCCTCTGCTGCGTGAAGCTGGCCGACGACCAGGAGGGGAAGACGGACGGCTTACTCTTCCGCTTCTTCAAGAAGATCTACGCCCCCTTCATCCTGGAGGAGTGGGTGCGGCCCATCGTGGTCAGTACCCCTGCTGCTTGCTCTACCCGTGGCCGCGGTGCAGACGTCGTTATTGATCAGCATGAAATACCAAGATGCGGTGCTCAGCACCAGAAGGACAGCGATGGTTTGGGTTCTTTTCTCTGTTAACCTGCACTCTCTTGCCTCTCCAGGTGGCTGTGTTTGTGGGCATGCTCTCCTTCAGCATTGCCGTGGTGGATAAGGTGGACGTGGGACTGGACCAGAAACTCTCCATGCCTGATGTAAGTCCCTCTACCCCCCCCCCCTGCTGGGACCTGCCAGACAAAGCTAGGTCACTGGTTGATCTTTGGGGGTCGGGAACATATTTAAGTCACGCAATAGCTTTTGACGAGGCTCGACTTGCATGAAGAAATGCTATGTAGTGGTTTGACCGTACAGTCAATGTCCTCCCACTGGGATTCTGCAGCATGCTCTGACTCCTACATCGCCTATCCAGCTCGTTCACCCAGAGGCGGTGCGGCTCCTCATCACATACAAACCCCTCACAGTGGACTCTACAGTCGCTGCTAACGTCACTGATATCTAACTGCTTTGCGTTCTTTTGATTCACCTCTCCACCCGATCCACTTCACCCATGACTGTACGTGTTAAACCGAAACCCTCAATAGTAAAAACCCTTGCGGCGTCTGCCTGTGTCCAGAACTCCTACGTGCTGCAGTACTTCAAGAACCTGAGCACGTACCTGCACACGGGCCCCCCGGTGTACTTTGTGGTGGAGGAGGGCCTGAACTACAGCAGCCCCGAGGGGCAGAACGCCGTGTGTGGCGGGGTGGGCTGCAGGAACGACTCCCTGGTCCAGCAGGTCTACATAGCGTCGCTCATCAGCCAGTAGTAAGGGCCGCTCCGGATCTGACCTCATGCACGATGCACACATGCACACAGTTAGTTAGTGACTCATTTTAATAATAATGGCATTGACGACGAGTTTGAGTTTAATATCGATAGCATAGCTTTTCTGATAGTCATCAGACAAGCACTTGGCTCACAGGCTAAACAACGACAAAATGGAAAATCAAAACATTTATGCTAAAATATCATAAAAGTCGATTTGTTGTTTTTTGTACGACATGGCGGTAAAATAATCTGTTGAATTGATGATGGTTTAAGAAGGACTATACTGTAGATTTGACAGAGTTCCTGCGAGGTTCTACAGATTCTGCGACTGTTCTACAGTGTCGAACATAGTCGCACGGCATGTTGTCACAGTGAAGCCGTCTCCTAACCCTCCCCTCTTGACGCGGTTCCCAGCACCACCATCGCCTACACGCCATCGTCGTGGCTGGACGACTACTTTGACTGGATCAAGCCACGCTCCAGCTGTTGCCGCTACTACAACACCACGGGGGCCTTCTGCAACGCCTCCGGTACACCTGCCCCTGGGGCCCCACTGCTCTTTGAGTCGTGGTGCCTCGGTTCCTGTTTTTAACTAGCTACCGAGTCTCCGCTCGAGCCTCAGCCTTCACTCGATGTGTATTTGTAACCCTAATCAAAATACCTTTTAGATCTTTTTTCATTCACTACTCTGTCCTCTTAGAAAAATGATGGAATCTAACATGGGGAAATTGGATGAATTTTGTGTTCTTAATTCAAGTGTCATCAGTGAGTCGACTCATGAATGAGCAGCCATTGCGTCCGTAATTGGAGTGACCCCCGGTTTTGTCCTCAGTGGTGGATCCTTCGTGTTTGCACTGCCGGGACATGACCCCCGCTGGGAAGCAGAGACCCACTGGGGAGGACTTCATGCACTTCTTGCCCATGTTCCTGTCAGACAACCCCAACATCAAGTGTGGGAAAGGGTACTTCCTGCTTTCTTTCTTTTTTGCTTTTGAGTTTGTTAAAAGACAGCGCAGCGGTCGTTGAAGGATGCGTGAAAGGGTTAGGCATGCGTCTTCATTCCACTTTCACTTCTGCATCACATGATGTTGCCTGTTCAGGGACTCTTTGATTTATTTATTTTTAACTCCATCTCGGCTGTCACATTTTTCCTATTAATAAAATGACTATGCAACTATATTTGTGTATCAAGGAGTGATGAAGGAAGGTGGTTTTGTCAGCCTATTCTAATAAGAAAAGAACATAATTATGTTATTTTTTATAATAATATGAAATAACATAAATCATAGACATTTAAGGCAATAAAACTGGCGTTAAAAAGGCTGCCCTGGCCGGCCCGCACTATCTGTTCACCTGCTAATTATTGTAACTGTACATTAGTAAGAGATCTGTTGTGTTAGCCTACACAAGGGGTTGCGTGCCTAACCGTGTCCTGTCGTCTCCCCCCCCCCCAGCGGTCACGCCGCCTACAGCAGCGCGGTGGTCCTGGGGGACACGGGCGTGGGCGCCAGCTACTTCATGACCTACCACACCATCCTGAAGGACTCGCCCGACTACGTCGACGCCCTGAAGATGGCCCGCGTGCTGGCAGACAACATCACGCTGTCCGTCGGCCACAAGGTCTTCCCCTACAGGTGAGCTTCATCTCCATTTAATACAACAACATCTGATAATGGTCAGCTGAGAAAATATAGAACCTGCACGATGTGTTTACAGTTTATTTAGGGGATTTAGTAGATGCTTTTGTCCAAAGCGACTTACAGCTAGTACATTTGTCAAAAGAAAGAGAAACAAAAGTCGGTACATAAGGATGTTCATCGGAAAAAGTGCCATGCACCAATAATTGCTAGGTAAACCAAATCCCTGTATCCAACAAATATGATAGCTTGGATAAGATGCTACACAATGCTAAAGACTATTGCCAAGTGCCAGGACATACAATAAGGGTTTCCCAGTAGCAGCCACTAGTGGTTTTGGTGGTAGCTACAGATTTATGGAGAATGGTTCCCTTAATGGAAACTTAAACTCATGGAAACTTTTTAGTTTAGATATTTTATAATGGAGTAAATAGCTGCGATAGAAAAGTGTCGTGCAGGCTTAAATATAATTACCAAGCTGTATTGTGACATCTTTATCTTTCTTCTAAACTGTAATCCAATCAAAACCTAGTTGCTATGGGATGGTCTTAGCTTCCCTCCAGAATGATATGCGAGTGTGTGTGCACTTCATAAAGGGTTGTTTTTCTCCCATATTGGTCCTTCTTCTCAGACTGAGAGAGGGAACTTCCTTCAGATGTCCTATTTCTAGACACTTACATTACATTTAGACTCCTACTCATTATTGTCTTTATTTGCAGATATCCTGATCAACATATAAAGTTAACCATTTAGCTAATTTCGTTACTGTTTCTTCCTTTTCTTTAACATTATTGAAGGTTATCCTGTCAACATCTGCTCCTGGTTTTCACATAGGGTTAGGGTTTGAAATGTACGCACGCATCGTAACAAATGGTTTGTCTGTCTTCCTCTGTCTCCCTCCATCTGTCTTTCTCCGTCTGTCTGTCCGTCCGTCCGTCCGCCTCTCTCGTCCCCCTGCGCAGCATCTTCTACGTGTTCTACGAGCAGTACCTCACCATCGCCTACGACACAGCACTCAACCTGGGCGTGTCTCTGGGGGCCATCTTCGTGGTGTCCACGGTGCTGCTGGGCTTCGAGGTGTGGGCCGCGGCCCTGGTGAGCCTCACCATCGCCATGATCCTGGTCAACATGTTCGGCGTCATGTGGCTGTGGGGCATCAGCCTCAACGCAGTGTCCCTGGTCAACCTGGTCATGGTGAGGCTGCAGCACGCACGCACGCAGGCACGCACGCACGCACACATCATCATGAAACGGCTGCCACCACAAGTGGGGGAGAATAAGGGCAAGGGTCATGGTTGCAGTGCAGGGAGCTGTTGAGCTGTTATGAAGTAATGGAGGGTTAGTTCCCTAGATGGGGGGGCAGAGGGGTGGCTAAAGGGTTCACGGATGAAGGGAAGGGGAGAAAATTGTGTTTTAAAATGCAGAGCATCTCCTTTATCAGTTTGAGTGTTGATTTGTCCAACTATTGAGCTGGAGGACCGACACACCCACCCAGCTGGCCTCCTCCTTCCTCTCAGTCCTGCTGTCTACATGCATTACTCTAGAGGTGTGGCTGAGGATGATGGTAGTCATTGGTGATGCTGAATTATTATACTAAATAAACGCCAACATATTGGTGTCGGTCCATCTATACATTTTGAGAATGGCCAAAGAGGTTACAGGAAGTGGTGGTTACAGGAGGTGGTGGTTTCTTGAACAGAGGTTAAAGTCTGTGAAGGCGGCCTCGTGATAGAGAGAGGGAACAGCCACTTCCTTCAGTTTGCTGAGCCAACCCAGGACGCTGGAACCCTCTCAGTCTCTCACGTCAGCCATGGCTGAGAGTTCACTGGGCTCAGGGCCTCAGGCATTTTTGAGCAAGATGCCTCCGCCCTACAACCACACCTTAAAGACATGCAGCTGAACTCCCTGCAAGTCAATTTGATAATAAAAAGTGGGCTGAATTGTAAAAGCTAAATGAACGAATGCTGTCTTCTTCCTCAGAGCTGTGGCATCTCGGTGGAGTTCTGCAGCCACATCGTGCGCGCCTTCTCCGTCAGCATGAAGGACAGCCGGGTGGAGAGGGCCGAGGAGGCCCTCGCCCACATGGGCAGCTCGGTGAGTAGAGCTCCCCCCCAGGCCCCACACCCGGAACCAGGCCTGCTGGTTTGACACTCAGCAGGAAAAGCAGGTTGTAGCGCTGCACTGTGGCAGCGTGTGTTACTGTACTCGTGTGTTATGAAACATGCAAGACAATAATACAATATATAACACATTTGACTGTTTTAGAAGATAGAAAATATAAAATAAATAAATAATAAAATAATAATAATAATAAAAAAATAAAGTGTTTAAAGGGGGGATATCATAACTTTTACATTTTGGATATGAAAAAGCATGAACATGTTTCCATGAAGCTCTTACCATCATAAAACATGCTTGTCAAAAAAATCAAATAAGCTGATCACACCTTCTGGCCTTTCTAGCACTAAGCACATTGTATTGCCCTTTTGCACAAATTGTACTTCATGAATGAAGTTAGAGTTGATTAAGTGTTCTGCTCTTTCTGTGTATCTCTCCGTGATGTGGTGGCAGGTGTTCAGCGGGATCACGCTGACTAAGTTCGGAGGCATCCTCATCCTGGGGCTGTCCAAGTCTCAGATCTTCAAGATCTTCTACTTCCGCATGTACCTGTCCATGGTGCTGCTGGGGGCCACGCACGGACTCATCTTCCTGCCCGTGCTGCTCAGCTACATAGGTCAGCGGTCACACGCACACCCCACACACTGGTGATTAGGGGAAACAGACGCACGACGTTGAGGGTCAATCTGGACGCTCCAAGGTTGTTCCAATATTATTCCGCTTTTATTGAATAAACAGTGAAAATGAACGATGAAGGCTCATACAAATCTGAGACGCGCGTGTGCGTGTGTGTGTCCACAAACCGAAAAGTGAATGGGAAAATATCTTAAATTCTTTATGGAAATTGAACAGTGAAATCCCTTCAGATCAAAAGTGCACTTTACTGTCACACTCACTCAGAGCACTGTGTTGTCAACGCGCTCATCATGTCCTGCGACCTCCCCTCTCCCCACCTCCAGGTCCGTCCGTGAACAAGGCCAAAGTGTTTGCGGCTAAACAGCGCTACGCCAACACCGAGAGGGAGCCCCTCCTCAACTACTAGCTCGGCCCGCCGGCAGCGGCCCCACTAACCACGGCCCCCGAGCCGCCATAGAGACTGGGTGAGGGCGCCGAGCGGCTTCCTGGGGGACAAACTGACACACACTCGGCCTCACCGCCGCTATGCACGGATGCTAACTCAGGAACGCGGAAGAGTGGAAGAAAGCAGTGGTCGTTTTTTTTAACCGCTAACCTCAGTTTTAACTTGAATCGATTTTTATTTGGAAGGTTTCTTTTCCTCTCCTGTCTGTTTTATTATTATAATGCGACCGGGCGCACGGCAACAAAGCAGGGAAAAAGACTATTGGATGAACTGGACATGGGACCCCCACCCCCAATCGACACTTCTGATCATTCGGCCCAGCAGACACTTCAGAAGACTTAAAAGGGCACCCATGTTTGTTTGTTTTTACCACACTGGGACCTGTTTAAGTAAAGGCGACTCAAAGGGTTTGCTCATGAGACGTTTTGTAAAACCGTTTGACATGAAGATCGTTTTTCAACTCGACCACTCTGTTCACACTTTAGTTAATTTAGCTATGAATGATGGCATGTTTATAATATTGGTACAGAACATGAAATGTGGTCGACATATGTAAATGATTTTAGAATTACTGATCAATTTGTAAACTTGTATTGGAGAATAAGGACCGTTTTAAGCCTTCCCCCATCTCTTAACATGCATTATTGTGATTTATTATTTTTTAACTGTCTTTTATCACACCTGTGATTGTCTTGGACCACAGTTGTAGTCCACACCAACGCATTAGCGATACTTGCATTCTTACTATAATCACTGCTCTTTCGGTTTTTCATATTTTTTACCCTAGGTCTTAATAATGTTATGTATGTCATTGTGGAGCCCCTTACACTTAGGGTTAGCTAATGATGGTAAAGGAGTCTGCCCTGTCTGACAGTGACGGTGACGGTGTCCCCTTGTTCCCTGTGTTACACAATGTCCATCATGGACTTCTTCTGTTATTGCGGTGGTGGTTTCAATTTATTATATATATTTTTATAAAGAATGCAATGTTTACATGCTAGCAACCTTAAAAGCATACAATGATTGAGATTTGCTTGTTAACAATAATGCGCGTAGTCACTCGATGATACCAAGTCTGGTTTGGGAGTTTTAACCATTTTAACTTGAAATAAATGTGTTCTAAAAGTGTACCATTGAAACCGGGTGTTACACATGTGATTCCGATTTTTATTTGTAACATCTTATCCTAAGTGTGAACCCAATTTAAAAAAACCTTTTAAAAACACTGCTTGTTTCTGCTGAGTGAAGCACTTTACATAACCTAAAACAAATTTATGGCGTTAATTGTATGGTGAGGGTGTTAATTTATTTGCTTTAGAAGCTACATAATTAAACTAGAAATTAGACTGTACTGTCCAGGGGTTTACACTTAGGTTTCAAAAGCACTTGAAACGTAAGTGTACAGCCAAGAACAGGTCATGTTCAACTTGCCCGAATGTGATGTTCACTTGCCCAAATTATAATCAGAATCTCTTTTTGCCAGGCACCCGGCCTGGTTTTGGGGGGCTCAGAAAACTCATCCTAGCTCAGACTGAAGCTGAATGTTAGCTTCCACACATGTTGTGTTTACAAACTTCTCTTTTTTTTTGTTTACTTATTTATCGAACGGTCACATCGTGCCATGAAGTGATTTCAGTCCACCGTTGCAACCTATTAAAGCTATCGCCAAGTTATATGTAGACCTGCATGATTTTATGCAAATGTACATAGCTAAATGTCAGAGGTTGTAGCAAAGATGTCTTTTTTAACTTTCACGTTTCTTGTAGCTCTAACTGAATAATCACAATCGCGTTTCTAGTAGTGTTGTCAGTCACGATACTGGATTTTCGAACTTCGATACTAAACCTGGAAAAATATCGATATTCTATACCATTTTCGATATCAGGGGAAAAGTTTTTTTCAGGAAAGAACGTACCCAAAGTAAATAGAGTATATCTTCACAACTGCAAGGGCGATAATGTCATCTTTGCGCCAAAAGAAAGATTGTTGTGCAAGTGAAATATTCAATGGGGATAATACTTGGTTAAAGTGAATAAAGCCATGGAACACGGCATAAGTGGAAGATAACATATCCACCTGAAATAATTATCAGTTGGGAGCGCTGTCTTACTATGAGACACAAATAAAGGTAGATATCTTACAATTTTGACACTTGACACCTCTATTTAAAGTTCAGGGCAAATATAATCGAATGCACCAAGACAAACACTCGCAAATACACAGATGGCCACTAGATTGCGCTGAAGAACATGTTTCTGATTGAAGGCAATTTACCTTTTTCCTAAGAAACCTTCTCTTAGTCATTGATTGTAAAAACCATGTTTAGTTGCAAAATTTGGCCCAGACACTGGATTATCTGTTTATGGACGTTTCTTCTTAAATTGTTATTTGCGAGTTTTAGTCACAAAAGGATATGGTTTGGACTGTTGGAATAAGTGGAGGCTCAGCCTTAATATAATATATAGTTTGTGAGGGTCCAATTTCGTGAAAAAGATCGCTATTGCTGTGCATGTGCACAGTTATGAAACCCAAAACCGTGTTCTTGCATATGACTTTCCGTGGTAATTTGCCTCAATCCGAAGTACTTCCAAACCGCACTACTCCATTTTCCTTCTCTACCTGAACCGGTCGCGGAGGCGCTGCACTTGAGATGCTAGCTGTGTTGGCTAACCTTTAGCTAACACCTTCGAATCACTGCCAGAGACCGCACTGCGAGTGAGTGACAGGAGGCGGGGCTATATTCGCGCTGAAGCGATGCGTGTCCGTTAACTCGCTGTCCGAGAGAAGAGAACACAGCGCGCTGATCAATGGCAAATACTTCTATTTTGTGTGATTTTGCGGAACAAAAGGTTGTTCTGCAGTTTCTAAAAACACTTAAATAAATAGCCTTTATATTAACATCCACCCAAAATCCACTTGCCCATTCGGTCAACCAGAAATTAATCTCAATTTGCCCAAATATTACTTTTAGTTTCCCCGGGCAAGCGGGCAACCGTTAATGTCGAGGCCTGCTGTCAAAACTTAACGAATTATGGACAGAAAAATCAAAAACTGTTTATGAAATAATTTTGAGTTCTCTGTGAAACATATTGAAAAATTTAACTACTCTAGGGTTTAGCCATAAAGAATTAGTCTTGGGGCCCGATGCAAAAAATTGCTCCAAAGGGTTGTAATGGTCCTTTCAGACCGGTGGGTGGCACCAGATCCCGTTTATAGGACTTCAACTCGCTTTTCATGAGCATAACGGCCCATGCGTAGAACCTATAGGAAATTAAATTTATTTTATTCGTATCTTCAGACGCAAAGCTTTGTGTTCCCTCCAAATATTGTGCTCTAACTCCTCACCTTGGTTCATTTACCAGTCCAAATGTTAGGTCTCGTCAGTTTGCAATTTGTTCAATATTTCCCCACAGTGTGTGCCCTCGGCTCCACCATCTGCTCATCCTGTCACACACAAAGTTCAGCTCATCAATGATTCAGTCGCGATCCTCTACCTTATGTGAGAACCGGAGCTTCAGGCGGCGGGCTGTTTTTTTTCGACAAAGAAAGTAGGGCTATTTATAGGCAGTGATCAAATGAATGAAGTCCTCCTGTGATCTTACGAAAGGGCTGCCAAATCGTCAAGCACTCACATAATCTGATCTGCAAAAGCCAGAATTGACAGTGTGTGTTTTATAAAATATTATCCATCATTATTTGTCTGTTAATACTTTTCTTTCTGTATGTTTTACAATTCGGAAAGACTAGTGTGACATTCTGAGTGACATTGATGTTTAACTATTATTCTCCATTTCCACATTTCAAAATCATATTCATATTACTTTTCTGAAACATTAGCTTTAAACTACAAACACATGGTAATATGATGACCTAGTCATGGTCATCATAGATGATACAGACCTGCAACTAAATTTTTAGGTCTAACTTTATCGTGACCCCAACACAGAATCATAATTAAAAGTTTCAGGAACCTTGACACTGGGGGCCCCGATGGCCGGTCCTGGGACTGGGGGCCCCGATGGCCCGTCATGCCCCGTTGCCCATCCACAGTCCACTTGGGGTGGTTTTCTTAGACCCAGGGTCCTTGGGGGCCCGTCCTGGGACCACACCCAGTTCAAGGTCCTCAAGGGGCTTCTCTTTGGAACCCCAGACCCCAGGGGCATTGATGGCCCCTGGGGTCTGCACCTGGGGCTGTGGGGCCTGTCTTGGGACCACTTCCCATCTGAAGTCCTACTGGGATTGTTTTTGCGGCACCTGGGCCCTGGGGCTCGGCCCAGGGATGACGGAGCCCGTCCTCGCAGTGCAGTGCTGTAGACAGAACCCTAACCCCAACACGCAGCGTTGAAACCCAACCCTCAAATGGACTGTAATTGTGGGGAAAAAAAGGATAAGGGGGTTTCCTTGGGATTTTATTTTGTGTCTTCAAAAAATTCTTCCAAACTTTCACTATTTCTTACTTAAAGTGGTCCAACACTGGATTTAAAGTTGTGCTCAGCTGAACAGGCAGGAGAGATGGGAGAAACCAAAGAAATGGAAATAATAAAATGTATCAAAAAAAACGAAATTATGTTCACCCTTTTCTTGGTTCAAGTGTGCCAAAGCTCTAGGTTACAAGTTTGAGAGAGATCGGATAAATCTGACAGGAGATGTGAGAGAAACTTGACAGAAATAGTGAAAAAATATATATATATCCAACATGTATTAGTTCAGGTGGGCCAAAGATTGGGTTGCACGTTTGGAAGAGTTACGATAACCCTGACAAAAGCGATGGAAATCAATAGATAAAGGGGATCTCACTGTTCCATATAACTGAGAGATTGGATCAATCTGACAGAAATGGTACAAACTGGTCAAGTAAGAAGCATGTTGGCGCACTACCCAAACTGTCCACAGTCAGGGTTATAGATGTATGACTGTATACTCTGTTTGCTTGACTGAGGACCATTTCCCCAAAGGCTGTACCGGCAAACACAGCTAAACTGCTTTAGCTGTTGAATCGTTTTTCCATTCAACAGGATCCTTCAATGAATAAGCTAACAGGGCATTTAATGTCAGGTCCTGCGTCACTGGCTTTCTGTTACATCGGGGTCGGTTGTCTTCCAAAATCGCCTCTTAGCATGGAACAAAGGGATTGGATAACCATCTCAAAACATGGCGCCCGGATCCGATTTTTGGAGTTCACCTGCTGGGTCAACTCCTCACTAGCAACACTGGTGTTACATGTAACACTCACCGGATCGAGGTTTCCATGGAAACGCACGTACACACACATTCACTTTCACACAGACACACAGACACACACACACACACACACACACACACACACACACACACACACAGTGTGAGCTAATGGCTGAACTCTAAAGTGCCTATCAGATTCCTTCCCTCTGTATTCCTGCTGATATTAAACTACGAGCCCGGTCCACTCCCTTTTATTATGTCTCATTAGTGCAGTGTTCGTTGGCGCTAAACGCACTGGTGGTGAACCTTCGGCCCTACAAGCCACCTTATACAACTGAGTTTGTTTACACACCCCCATGGAAGGAGAGACTGGAGACAGCGGGAGAGGGCTGGGTTAGACCACGTGACCAGCCCTTAGTCACTGTATCATGCGGGCAAGGGAATGTGTGTGTGTGTGTGTGTGTGTGTGTAGGAGGCAAACTGCCATCTCAGCTGAATGCTGTTTTAAATGCATGATAGGACGGTAGGCCACGAATACTTTCACAATGAGGGCTCCAATTGATTGGCGTGCCGCTATCAATAAGCCCCTTTATGAAGGGTTGAGGGGGGGGAATTAGGTGGTCAATGGAAGGGGGGCTCAGCATCCACGTATGCCTGTAGAAACCGCGCGCTAATACCGGCCCGGTTTGTTTTGATGGCAGCACGAGACTGGCGTGACTGTGGGCCTTGTTTACATTGGCTACTTGTCAGGCAGAGGTCCCTCACTCTCTCTCTCTCTCTCTCCCTCCATCTCTCACAGAGAGAAACAACCCATATCGGATTGCATCAGAGCCACATGCACCGAGTTCATTTACATCATGGCCAGGCCTGGAGGGCTCCAGCTGATGGAGGGGAAAGGGCCTCACAGAGTGCGCACCGCGCCGACCGCTGCAGCCGCCAGGGAGGTTAGGTCACTTGGTTGGTGGCAGGGGCAGATAATAGCGGCGCTTGTGTATTCATGCAGACACTGAGCAGATATTTCATAAGACTCTTTGTTTTAATTGAACAAGCAATGCAGATTATTTACAAACATACACATGAGCTCATGAGTTGTTGTCCATGAGCTGTCTAGTGAAGAATTTAAGTGTGTGTGTGTGTGAGATTAGTGTTATCTTTGTGTTTGCCATCTGTAATTCACCTTAAACTCGGCAATCTGTTCGAAATTTGAATCAGAATTTAGTGAAGCCTGTTGGCCCATGTTTAAATAAACCATCATGAATACCTTTGCAACAGTACTGAACACATTATCATTTTCAATTTCAAGTAGGCCATCTTTTCTGATCTAGAGGCCTCGTAATACGCAGTGGTTCTCTCTGAGACGCTACATGATTCAGACCAAATAGCATTTTCAATCAAGCTGCCGTCATCCACCAATCATGCCATAAAAAGACCCCGAAAAAGGCAACAATTAAATCAATCAATCATATTATTTTTGGTCACGTTGCATTTCTTTTCTTCTCTTAAAGGTGCAGTGTGAATGATTTAGTGGCACCCAGCGGTGAGGTAGCAGAATACAAGCAACTGAATCCCCCCCACCACCCCTCCCTTTATAACAACATGGGCGGGGCTGACGTGGATTACTGGTTTTAAAGGGGCCAGTCGTGACTTGGTGTAATCTACGATAGCATCTAGTAGCAGTTTCAGGTGATAAGATTCCTTGATAGAATTGTAAATTGTATTCCTAGTTATTTGATCCATGAAACTAGGTCAAACCTTACAAGTACGATTATTATTGTTAACCGTCCGCATTGTTGTACGGCTTTAGCGATAACCTTAGCAATGTTTGTCCGTTGTGTGCCACTTTAGAAACATGGCGGTGCCCCGTGGAATTGGAATAGGACCCGCTGCCTATGTAGATATCAAGAGCTCATTTTAAGGTCAGAACAAAATGGTTCGTAATTTAAGGGATCAAACACTAATCAAGACATACTTATGAACATTACATTCCATTTCTGCCAAGGCCATCCTGTAAGATCCCACTTAATTCAACACACTGCGCCTTTAAATGACCCATAGTTTACAACCAGGTATGGCATGGATTTTCTGTTAGAAGCAATTTCTACATCTCCTCTAGTGACATCACACATGGGCGGGTCCACCCAGTTGTATGATGGATAGACCAGCCTACCAATTGGTTCAGTCCACCAGGTACCGGTAGGTGGATCTCTCCATACGTCTTGGTGGACCCTCCAACCAGTGATGTCACAAAAGGGGGGACGTACTAATCAGCCAATCAACATCACACCTAGTGGTAAACAAGGGGACCTTTAAAGCTAGGGTAGGCCATGTATTTTAGAAGCATTTCTTTATTCAATGAATCAATGAATCCAATTCTGACAAAGAAATGGAAAAAGTGTGGCCGTCAGAGGCCCGGCCGCTGGTCATCGTAGGTAGTACACCTTCATGTGTTCTGGCGTAGTGGCGTTGGCTTGAGGCCTGAAAGGAGGGGTTGGGATGTTTTTGGTTGGATACTTTAGAAATCGAATCGACTCTGGCTCGTTTGAAAAAAAGGTGGCGTACCCGAGCTTTATGTATGAAATAACAAATTCAAGTTATGGTCCAAAGTATGACGCTATATTCATACGATGTGGGGAAATGCCTTCGTTCCCTTTCACCCTGCTACAGCTCGGGCCGGAGTGGATGTCCTTCGTGTGAATCACGAGACATGTTGATAGTGCCTTGCTCTGCGGCACCAATCCGCAGACGTCCCACCGAAAAAACCAATAAGTGACCATTGGTTAATACATTATAGTCATTCGTACTTTTCTCTCCTGACCCCCAACGAAGCACTGTTCCAGTGCTGGGAATACACTCTAACATAGAGCATGGGGAAATAGCACGCTTAAAGTACAAGTTTCTGGTTAGTATAGTTCCAAAGCAAAACATTTTACAATTAAAAAACAATCCAATACTTTGTATGTTGTAAAAGATACAACAACAGTCGCCCCATCAAGTTTGTACTTTACACAAGTACTTTCAAAATGTCAGATACCATGCAGATAGTGGTCTGTAAAAAAAAATAAAAGAAGGAGGAACGATAGAAAATAAGAAATCATATAAAGTATGGTCACATGACTCATTTTTTCCAGATTTGTTCCAAAAATAAGAGGATGAAAACTGATCCCCTCTTCCCGTTCCCTATAATCTTCCAGGAGTGCACTTGTAGTGATTGGGGAGGGGGCTGCGATTGAGCGACACATTTCTGTAGAGAATGTTCTATAGAGAAGAGTACAAATCCAGCCAAAACCAATTGCTAAAGAGGCTGCAGCGTTCATAAAGTCATGCTTGTCAAAAGGCAATGATCATGACATTCATGAACAGGAAACAAGTGAAAAAATATGAAGAAATTTGACATCGGAAAGTTTTTCCTTTGACAACCCTTTGCCAAAACATCACCAAGAGACCTCTTAGTGGCTGAAAAATGTGAGAGATGCGATCCAAAAACCACAAACTAGAAAAAAAAATCACAATGAAGAAAAAAATGAACCGGTCGGAGCCTTCAAACTTCAAGGAACGTGCACGACTTGTGTAGAAACACAGAGAATAAATGTCGAAGGACGGCCCCGAAAACTATTTAAGAGTGAGTCACTTTGGCAGATTTCAGGTCTCTGAGAGGAAAGGCCAGCGTGGCGTGAATGATTGGAGGTGATCTGAGATGATGCGAGATGATTGGAGATCAGGAGGAGGAGAGCCTAGCCGGCCGCCCCGCCCGTCCCGACAGGGCGTGGCGTTAGGACGTCTGGACGAGGCGTCTGAAGTGGGGCATGACCTCGTGCTCGGGCAGATGCAGGTTGAACTCCAGGGCCACCAGCACCGGGAACTCAAAGGCTATCAGCTCCCGGCGGTTCACTCTGAACTTCTCTTCCAGTTTCTGAAAGACGTTAGAACATGTTCATGTCTATTTATTATTAAGAAGGAGCTGCAGCAACACATTAATTATGATCTCTCTAAAAGCTAAAAAAGGGTATTGATCAGCCAGTAAAAGACATTTCAGACTCCGCCCCCTAGTAGTGGACCCTCCCATGTGATGGTGCAGAATTTAAAGTGGCTTCTAATGGATAATGAACATCCAAAATAGGCCCCCTTTAAGATTTGGAAGTACCACCAAGAAACAACATTAAACTGGCATGAATCTTCCACTTCCTTCAGACATTGAACACATGAATCCATCCCAGTCGAGCGGCGGCCCTCTTCGCACAGGCCCTCGGGCGGGCGGGACACTCACGTCGATCAGGTGCTTGACCTCGTGCTTCTTGAGGTCGCCGCCGATCTTGGCGGCCAGCAGGAGGCAGGCGCCGGCGCACAGCTTGCGGTTCTGCTTGTTGAGCTTTCCCTGCAGCACCAGCTTCTCAAAGTAGACAAACGCCATGGCCACCGTGGGCTCGCCGTAGCCACACTCGTCCTGCGCCAGCTTCCTGATCTCCCTCTTCAGACTGCGGGGATTCAAAATGAATGACATAACTTCTGCTTCTTCTATCTACTTGCGACACAGGGTTTGCCCTGCACATGCAGGCTGACACAACTACCCCCACATACTCCTCCCACAACCAGTGAACTTGCTTCAGCTTGCTGGGAGCAGGTAATATGTGACGAATAGCATGGCTTTAAGTCTCCAATCAACCGACCTGTCACCGACTCGCATGTCGGGGGCGGGCGGGGGGGGGGGGGGGGGGGGGGGAGGGGGTGGTTATGCAACAGCGCTTTATGCATGCAATCCAAACAACCCAACAACAGCCAGCGATGGTAGCGCGACAGGTAGTACGGCAGCACTCCGGTCGCATCTCGCGTCCTATTTTTTATCTTTACCTCCGGATTTTGCTGAGCGTCAGCCGGATGTGGGGGAACTTCTCCTTGAAGGTCTCGTTCATGTCCTTCTTGAGGTCCGAGGGTTTCACGTACTCGATCACTGTGGTCTGGAGGAGAGAGGGAACACGAGACACGGGGGTCAGGGGTCACAAGGGGGCCACGCCGGAGGGGCCCCTGCTCTTCCATCACCCCCCCGACGTGACAGGGTGAGAAGATGGACGCGGCGCTCGGGGGATACGTTCCGCCCACACACTGACCAATAGGAGGCAGGAGGAAACTGGGAGGCTGGAAATGTACCCGGGGACACCCAATAGCTGTGATCGGGTGTTGTTCTGTCTTCAGAGAATGGGGCCTCACGGTGTTGTTGGTCTATTGTTTTGGTTCAGTTTGGGGGACTTCTGGGATTGGGAGTTTGTTACATGTCCTTACTGGTTGAGTAATGACTGATGTTTCCATATGTGTTGTATTTATTTGTACCTAGGGACTGCAGATGTTAATAAGCCTAAGGTTAACTCTGGTACGATGCATCAAATGGTTACCTTCATGTTGTAATTGCACATGGTCGCTTTCAAATAATATTGAAAAGAAAAAAATAATTTGGGATGGATATGCTTTGGGTCCATTCTGCACAATAGGCTTTTGGTCAGAAAATATGAACTAGGACTTATCAATGGGTGCTTCAAAATCCCCCAGATAAACTGATCAAAACCATCTCCCATATAGTTGCCTTATTCTAATTAATCCAGGTATTTCACATTCTAAAACAAAATAGATCAAATTCAGATTTAATAAATGTAACACGTGCCGTCCTTTCTGCTCACTGACTGTGAGGCCGGCGTTCAAAGGGGACCCCGCCGTACATGGAATCAACAGATGACCCGTCTATTGTCTTCCTGGCATTCAGAGTACGAGGGGAGAAAACGCCAAATATTTAGCTTGCACAACTTGGCACGACACACGTTTCAATAACAACTCGGTGTTTTGCATCGGTCCCCTGGAGTGAAGCATTCAAAATCGGACTTGTAGCATTCCTGTAGCGGGAACACAAAAGCTATTGTCCCAGCGTTGTGGATGCTGGGACTCCATATGGGGGCAGGGAAGGAAAACACAGTCTGGCCTTGAATGAGCCGAGCGCGCCCCTACTCTGTCCGTCTGTGTGTGTACTCTGCCAGTCTACGCAAGAACAACACTGCCGGGCAAAGAATGAGTCTGTCGTCTGTAAACCTCCCTTCCCGCTCACCAAAAACAAAACAAAGCCACAATGGACATTCTTTTCAGACACAGATTAAAAAACATCTGTGTCTGAAAAAGTATTCAGTATTTAACTTGGAAAAGGGAGGATTCTTACAGTCACAACGAATGAGGCATTGTTAAGAGGTCTCACCGGCTTGTAGGGCAGGGAACAAGGTGATGTATGGCATATGGCACAATTAGTGAGAGCTGATTGAGTGACACAGACAGACCGAAAGCGACCCACACACACACACACACACACACACACACACACACACACACACACACACACACACACACACACACACACAGACACAGACACAGACACAGACACAGACACACACAGACACAGATATCTGAGGCCAATGACTTCATTGATTTAAGTAGTGTGACAGACGGTTCTGGCTGCACTCCAACAGTAGATCTGGCCCAGGAGGCCGTTTCACACAGTGTAGAGGGGGGGGTGCCCCCTCCCTCCTTAACCTTGTATTCAGTCGGGACCGAAAGGGAGCAGCGGAAAACTCTAACCAAAACGACTTGGATTCACACAACATATGGTCGTTTATCTGGGGCTGAACGACTACAGAAAAACATGTTTGCGACCAAAACAAAGTTCCAGTTCTCCTCTCGGGGGCGGGCCGGCGAGGGTGCTGGCTGCAGTGTTTTTGTTATCCGTCCTGATGGTGTTTCGTGTGCTGGCTGTGAGCGTGTTCTCACCATGTAGGAGGGGAAGATGAGGACTCGCTTGTGCTTCCCACAGGGCCACTGCGGGTCGTCCAGCAGGTTGGGGTCGTACTCTCGGAGGTCCCCCACATCGTTGCCTGCATGGGGATCGAACAGCACAACACAACACCACAACACAACAGATCAGACCAACGATCCCATTCAGCGGGTGCATTTTCTTCTATAAAACACTAGTAAAGGCCGGTCAATACTGTGTGGTACTTTTCTCCAACATTGCGCACGTACATTTCTAAGCCTGGGTTCCCCCCCCCCCACTGGGTGTCAAACCCCTTTGCATTGTTCATGAAAAGCAGAACCAGTTGTGCTGCACAAGACAGAATATTAATTAAAGGATGAAAAAAAAAATGAAACAGAAGCGACTGTGAAAAATGGTGACACATTGAATCAACAACTTTAAACAGAGCCCTACCGTGGAACTGGGAGTTCTGTGTTGATTGAACACAGAGTGAGCATTGTGTCAGTGTGTTTCACTATTCTCTGGCAAGCCCAGTGCCAAGCTATCTTTGTCTATTTTAGTTACGTTGTTAAGATATTGTTTTGGAATAACAAATTAAGTCTATTTTGGGCCGTTTGCGTTGAAGCACTGACAGACTCCTGAGGTTTCATTGCAAGAATTGTCATATGATTTAGACAACACAAAATGGAGACAAAATGTGTATTGTAGTTTTCATCATTATAACAATTATGCGCTGCTATCTTGTTATGACTATGTAGTCTTGAATTCTGATTATTTCACTAGCTGAAGTAAAACAAACTTGAAGTGTTTGAGGCACGAAGGAAAATAAAGTTGGTGAGAGAACAGCCTTGCTCAAAGCTTGCATAACACAAACATTCAAGGTCAAAAACAAACAAAACCCTACTGGAGCGATCATCTTCTGTAAAATAACAATATTCCAATGTGGCTAGAGAATAAGCATAACAATAAGAATAATAAGAATAATAAGAAAACTGAATAAAAAATTAAAGCACGTTCCAAATGGTATGATTTTTTCTAGATAAAGTAGATTCTGCTCTTGGAGGAGCCGTCCACCCCTGTGGACTAAACTCCATGTGCATCACCCAAGTGGGTGCTACGCATTGGTGGTGGTGAGTTAGGTCCCCCCCTTCTGTGTAAAGCGTCTTTGAGTGAGAGAAAAGCGCCATATCAATTAAATCCTTCTCCTTCTTACACTTACCCCCTGTAGACTTACCCCTATAGAACCCTTAAAGTTAAGACTAACCCCTACAGAGTAGACTCACCTCCTGCAGACTAAACTAACCCTCATAGATTAGACTAACCCCTATAGACCAGACTAACCCCCATAGTCTAGACCAAACCACGTATACTAGACTAACCTCCATAGACTAGACTTACCCCATAGACTAGACTAACCCCCATAGACTAGACTAACCCCCATTTACTAGACTAACCCCATAGACTAGACTAACCCCCATAGACTAGACTAACCCCCATAGACTAGACTAACCCCATAGACTAGACTAACCCCATAGACTAGACTAACCCCATAGACTAGACTAACCCCCATAGACTAGACTAACCCCAATAGGCTAGACTAACCCCATAGACTAGACTAACCCCATAGACTAGACTAACCCCCATAGACTAGACTAACCCCATAGACTAGACTAACCCCCATAGACTAGACTAACCCCCATAGACTAGACTAACCCCCATAGACTAGACTAACCCCCATAGACTAGACTAACCCCCATAGACTAGACTAACCCCATAGACTAGACTAACCCCATAGACTAGACTAACCCCCATAGACTAGACTAACCCCCATAGACTAGACTAACCCCATAGACTAGACTAACCCCATAGACTAGACTAACCCCCATAGACTAGACTAACCCCCATAGACTAGACTAACCCCCATAGACTAGACTAACCCCAATAGGCTAGACTAACCCCATAGACTAGACTAACCCCCATAGACTAGACTAACCCCAATAGGCTAGACTAAACCCCAAAGGCTAGACTTACCCCCATATAATAGACTAACCCCCATGAACCTGCCCCTGCAGCTCACCCGTGTCCAGGCTGCTCTGGTTGCTGTTGAGGCGCGCCAGGCTCAGGCTGCGGTGGCTGGCGTTGCGGGACTGGGCGAAGGACGAGGTGGAGTCGATGGTGTTCCTGCGGCCGCCCAGGACGTTGGTGGGGTACATGAACTGCGTGTAGGATACCGTCTGTGGGTGGTGGTGGTGGGGGACATGGAGTTAGTGGCACAGGGAGGAGGGGGACTAAAGGCACGAACAAGATAAAAAAGAGGTGCTAGGTGATATTTCTTTCATTTTATTGTTTGAATATGATCCGATATCTTATAATATCCCAAACATCTGTGGCTCCTTACCTTCCCGTCGGCTCCTAGCTCCACCCCCTCCAGCCCGATCACCATCTCCTTGGCGCTGACCCCCCCCGAAGGGTGGCGCTGGCGCCCGCCCTCCGGCTTCACATCCCTGTCGGGCACAGCACCCTTTAGAGCTCCCCCAGGACCCCCCAGCACCCTTTAGAGCACCCCCAGGAACCCCCAGGACCCTTTTGAGCTCCCCCAGGACCCCACAGCATCCTCGGGTGCTACAGATCATGTTTCCCCCCATCCCGATCAAACAGTTATATAATATATAAAATGAAGGCTTCGCAAGTCGTCTCACCCTCCACCTGGAAGACCCTCTCTCTCACTCTCACACACACACACATACACACACACACACACACACACACACACACACACACACACACACACACACACTTCCTTTGGCCCAGTTCATGCAGGGAAGGGGAGGGTTGCGGAGGAGATGCTAGGAGGAAATCGCGGCTTGGGGCTGAGCGCTCCTGCAGCTTGACGACAGCGCATGAAATGCCATGCTAGCATGGGAGATTTTCCCGAGGTTACCATTGTGCGTATCAACGGCGCTGGTGGAGAAAACAGCTGGCAGGGCCTTGTTTGAGTAAAGTCTCTGTGGGCCGCACATGGGATGCAAGGGAATGGAGGTTAAGGACCTTATCCTCCACTTGAATGAGCAGGGCTTGTCTTAGACTTGGGTGCACTATTCTTCTGTATTCAGCTGACTGGTCCATTTAATCCTTTTCTTTCACCAGTGGTTCTCTACACCTTATTCGTGAGATATCAATAATGTGTGTGTGGTTGTCTCATTAGGGGGCCCCGTTCTTCTGTGATGGGAACAGTGTTATCTGTGAGACGGGCCCCCAGCCTGGGACACGGGGCCCGCCTTGTTGACGGTCACACTACAGACGGGGACGTCCCCGGGCGGCGGACCCACCAGCACATGAAACCGCCCACATGAAAGACAGAGACATGAAAGACCCGATCTAAAAAAGAAACCGCAAAAAAGGAAATGAAAGGGGAGGCTAAAAGCTTCTTCGTTTTTTTGGTTGACCCCTTTAAAGTCTGGCCAGAAACATACATAAACATTCAGCCATCAGCCTGTGGGACAGAGAGGAGGGCGGGGAGGGGGGAGTCGGAGACAAGGCTGTCCGGCTGCATGCAGAACAAACAACCACTGACTTAACACATTCCCATGTTAGTCTGAGTGCTGCCGTCCAGGCAGGACGGTTTTCGTTCATTCACCGACGGTTCAAAGGCTCTGCTGTTTTATTGTATAGATTGTATTTAAATCATTACATTATGCATCATTTATATATACTGGTAAAAGCTCATAATGATCTAGCGAAAGTCTACATTAGACTTTGAGCCAATGAGAAACAGATCTAGGACGGTCTGGTTAGGAGGATGGGGTCTAGAAACGGGAGCAGTGTTGGCTGCTGAGGATTCAACCTACTAACTGAGGCGGGACTCCAGAGGACTGGGCTACTTATTAAAATAACAGAAATCTGAAATCAGGGCAGGAGACAGAGGTATAAGTGATCACGATAATGGGGCCGTGGGTATTCAATAACACCAGACAAACATCTTTGCTGTAAGCATCAATGTGTGGGAACTAAAATAAGCTGTTGCATGCGAAGCAGTCACCAGAGATGACGGCTACTGTGACTATATCGTTTCATCGTGACACAAACATTGGCCCGAGCCATCTGGTGTCAGGCAACCAACTGTAAAATGTTAATTAGCGAGATTGAGCAGTCAGTCTCAGAGATATCACTGGAGGGGCTTCATTAACCCTTGACCCGCCACTGTTTTGGCTGGCTTTGTGAATTCCACAGAAAAAAATGGAGCAACTTTCTTCACTTAACTGAGGGCCACACGCACATAGACACAAAACATAAATACCGGCCGTTTCATGTGTCATGACTTAAATTGAAAAGAAACCGGAAGAATCTTTACAGACAGATAAGCCTCAAAAGGGTTCTCTTCAGCTTACCAAGAAAAGTGTTATCTAAACACGCGCAGAGAAATGAACACCAGTGGTTAATGTTAAACCAGCTGGTGTGTGTGTGTGTGTGTGTGTGTGTGTGTGTGTGTGTGTGTGTGTGTGTGTGTGTGTGTGTGTGTGTGTGTGTGTGTGTGTGTGTGTGTGTGTGTGTGTGTGTGTTCCTCTGGAGGGAAAGGTTTTGAGTGCATTTGCAGTCTCTGAACAGATCCACCACACATTGACATAGAGCATATCAGGACGAAGCACATCTTGAGGTGAGGACCACTAGAGGTTGCGCTAAGATTGTCAGTGACCGTTGGGTTACGTTATGGTAAGGGGAAGGAGGGCAATAACAGCGAAGCCGGCGGCAGTAACTGACAAAAACGAGTCAACTTGAAGGAAAAAAACGCTGACAAAAATCGGGAAGTTGCCCGAGCAAAAAACCGAGGGGAAAAAAAGAAGCAATAGGAGTCTACAATTGTTTGTAGATTAGCGGTAGAAATAAACAAACATAGAATCAAGCGTCATCAGCCCATTGCAGACCACCGTTGTAGATAATGTTATTAATATAACCTGACAGTTTGTAGTCCTAATAACTGGTCATTTCAGATCCAGGATTCCTTGACCCCCGAATAACGTTTATTTAGATTGACCAAATTATTAGTTACGTGTGGTTAACAAAGGCCAATGAAACGTAAAATCTTGTAATATTCATATCTTACAGTAATAATGCTACTTGACAATTAAACTTTAATAAGCCTTTCATCAGGTATGTTATCAAGACACTAAATTAAACTACAACAAACAGCGGAAGGCTTATTAAAGCTTCAAGTTTCATGAGCAGACTGTATATTAATGTTGTAAAACAAAATAGCTCTTTCAGTCCCCATTGACTTTGTTCACCACAGACTTTTTCTTATAGTACTTTCAAGAATGGAATCAACTTCCATTTTTTAGGACTACAAAAAGGACAGGATGTTATAATTAAATAGCATTTAAGTAGCGCCACAACCATCCCTTGACAATGTATCACCGGCTACAGGAGAGTACATCCAAAGAGGAAAAATAAAGGCGGGAAAAATAAAAAGGGAGAGGGAGTACAGGCGGGAGACAAAAATATAGAGTATGGCATGCTGTCGGATACATACCCTGCTTGGCTACAATCTCGATAAGGCAGCACAGAAAATACACTATAGAAGGATCTCCGGGCACTGATAAGGACTATCCTATAAAAACAAAAAAAATAGGCAAATAAGGCTACTTAAAACATCTAGGTGTTTAGGAGTTCAGGTTAAGTGGGAGGCGGTTTTCTAGAGCGGAATCCAGTAGAAAACAGAAAACCTAAGGGAGACTTGAACGTGAAGGGGGCATCGTGAATGTAGGTGGGACGGCGTGGAGAGGTGTGGAGGGGTGTGGCTGGGCAGTTGAAAACTGGGCCATTTTCTAGTGCTCGTTTCAGAAAAAGCTTTTTTTTACTTTGATAAAAACCAGACCATAACACATCTCACGAAAGAGCGCATAACTGTGTGTAACAGTGTCAGAAAGTCTATAAATACGTCACGTTTACACTCACGGGTCATCTGCGATACCGCTAAATCCGGTTTGCCTTCAATCCACTTTAGTAACAAATGGATTTCAGGCCATGGTGACAGAACAGGGATTAATTAAATAAATGGCCCTGACCTCATGGTCCACACATTGGGTAATAACAAGGGTTTTTTTGGGCTCTTATCCACGTTATCCTTCTTGTCGTACAAACCAAATGCTACAAATAATTTGAGACTAGGAGGACAAAAACTGCCTGGAGGCCTGTCCAACAAAAAATATCATTAACCATTAAAGTATAATAAATACTAGCTTTGAGAAGTGACTTTCTGCAGGTATATCTGCATTTTGTTTATGGTGAAGAGTGGAACGGAAAATTATTCAAGTTGCTTTTAGGGTGGAACCAAGAGTTTCTACATTGATGTGGATCTAATAGACAGTATTCCAAACTGTTATCCCACTAAGGATCAATAGCTAATTACACTGCACACTGAATATATTTAAAATTCCATAAATAACCAATTACAATTCAACTATTAGTATTAATGGCCAAATACAAAAGGATAAGCTCGCCTCCTGAGATTTGCTTCGTAATCTGAGAATCGGTGAAACTGCAGTTCATCGACTTGTAAGGGGGGGTGTTGGGGGGTGACCAAGCCATTATCCACTGGGAGCCCTTGTTATGGACTGGGGCATGGCATTGTTGGCCCCCATACCTTCCGTTGCGCATATCGTGTTGCCTCATGTTCTTGATGAAGTGGATCTTCTTGAAGCTCTTTGGTCGCGGCGAACCCGATAGGGTTCGGCATCTGGAGGAGCAAGAGAAGAAAAAAGACAAAAAGCTGTCAGCCACTGAACAGGGAGAAGGCAGAGCCACGCGATGAGATCCTCGTGTGACATCAGCAGCCTTTTGGAAGAGGGTGCGGGCAGGGCCTTTCTGTGGCCAGGGCGAGTCCCTGGGTGGAGGGATGGGTACCTGCGCAGAGGAGCGTTCTCCGCAATGTCCTCCAGGGTCTCCAGGGAGGAGCGCTGGGAGATGAGTCTCCGTCTGGAGGAGCGACAGACAGGGAGGGGGAAGATGGGGAGGTGATGAGACATTTCAGAAAAAAAACAATAATATCAACCCCAACATCTCTGCCATTTGTCCAACGATTTTAATGAGGCCTAACCTTTGGGAGAAGTCAAACAATTGGCATGTCATGAACCAATTCTTAATACGGCAATGTCTTATCTACTCACTGTGATCAATGTGCAAAGCAAGTAAACACAGATTTAGCAATGGCAGTTTGCCATTGTGGTGTGTACCAGACGGTACAGTCATGAATCAAGACTTGTAGTGTCAGGAGTTAGTCACAACAACTCAACGACACATTCCTTCCATTAGTAAATAGAGGTCAGTTAACTTATGAAACAAATTCGTACACAAGGGGGGAAAAGCAAGAGATTTCTACATAAATCTCTCGATTTTCCTACTTAAGTAATGAGCTTTACTTGGCTGAATAAGTCTGATGCAAGTATTTTTCGATTTATTAGGCACTTACAACGCTTGAAATGTAACACAGGGTGCAAGCGTTCTGTGCCAGGCTCTACAACCGTGAGACACTATCTTGACCTCCAATGGGTTACTGTCACTGGCTGTTAAAACGTGTTGAACTTAACTCAATCTTAACACCTAGGTCTGTACTTCTGCCAATCATTGAGCACATTGAATACAAACAGGATTGACTCAGATCACACATTCACGGAACATAACGAGCTGGAAGGTAATGAATCTGTGCTGATGCGCCCTGTTCCCTGTTCCCATTTGGACATCCCGTACAAAAAAAAGTTTAACTCATATTCCCCATGCAACCTTTGTGTGGTTCATTTACAGCTGCTCGCTTTGTCTGGTTTGAGACCAGCGAATCCATCTACCCCCAGAGTGTTTGTGTGGTCAATGATCACTGTGGGATCGTGCTACAGCCTTTATGCATGACCACAGTGTACTTTCAGCATGGCACCAGAGGTGACGGGGAGGGCAGGAGGATGAGGAACCAGCCCTTGAAATCCTTTTTTTTTTTTTTTTTTTTTAAACACAGTTTTCAACACATGAAACTGTGTTGAAAACTGTGTTGCTCCCCCGACCGGCCCACTTGCGTTGACTCGACGTGAACCTCTGAATCAGAGCCCCTGTGTGAACACCGCTGCCGGCTCCGGACCAATCGTGTCCCGACTAGCTTGACGTTTCACACACAATTACCACCTACACCCAACGTGTGATGTACATTATACACCCAATTGAATCTGGTATGAGAAAATCTCCCACAACAACCTGACCGCCTATCTTTAAATCTCTTGCATCAGTAAACATCCCTGTCTCCCCACTGAGCACACAACGCTCAGTAGAGGCACTGAACACGTGTGTATCGTGCACCACCCTTCACCCACTGTACACATCGGGGCCGCGTCTGGCAGGCTTCAACAGCCCTCCCCTCCCCTCCTCCACCCCTGCTGTTTCAGTAGCAGGCTGAAGAGCCCCGGTTAATGAGCGACAGAAAATATGAGGACGGATTTAGAGAAGAAGACTCTGCTCTGGAGGGTCTCTCGGGGGGTGAACAAACAAAGACAGGTGAGTGCATACCAGGGGCTGGATGATGAGGGTGAGACGAGAAGTACCAAGCAGTAAAGACGTACCGGAATCCCTGATCTTTGGCCGAGCGTTCCTCGTGAGAATGATTCTCATGCCACAAGAAAAGAAATAAGCCCCAAGCACTACCTCTGAGTGAAGGCTTTAGACAAACTAAGGGAAAGATAGGAAGCTGATCTCGATATTTCCTCTGCAGCAGAATGAGAGGAAGGTCATGATGTTTGGGTTCGACCCCTTTCTAAATGTCAGACAGGGGGAGGTTGAATCCTTAGAGGTGAACAGAGATGTCTAAGGATCCATGATCTCAATCAAGGACACACATTGCATTTTTCTTAAGGTTTCTAAGGTTCTATTTAAACATAAACCATTAAAACTTAGATACAATTCTAATATTAAATATTTGCAAAGTAAGCTTTAACAATTCTCAAGGAGCAGTAACTTTGACCATACCCAGATAATGGGCGAAAACTGTTGTCTGGTAGAGCAGTCAACCTTAAATGAGAGTGTGTTGCAGCCACATCCAAGTTGAAACCTTCCACACGATATCCACCGACTTTTCCTAAATTCCATGTGACAGAAGCGCAGGTTGGGGCCAGTACAAACGCACGCTAATGCGCTGGGAGGCCTTTGATCCAGCCGCCGTAAATGAAGAGCAGAATAAAGCCGGCTGGTTGTTATGGGTTTTGCTCCTTCCACTGCTTAAGGTGGCTTCCTGTGCCTAGTTCTCCACAGGCCAGAACACAGGCAAGCATGGTGAGATACTCACCCAGCCTCTTCTCCAAGTCAGGGCCTGGTTCTGATCATGCCCACTTTCTAACACTGTATTCTTACCGGGAATATTTTCTGACAGCTATGGCAACCAGGAGCCAGTGGAACAGAAATTAGCTTCTCTTACATAAACCTGGTGGTGATGCCAACAATGACCTCAACCTGAACAACAATCAGCCCCATATCCCAGAAGGATGTGATCCAATTGCCCAGACACGCTCTGGATGACCACTAGAACAGCATTATTCTGGCCGCGCGAGAGGCTGTGGTTCCTGTGCTGTAAGGCTGAGGCAGCCTAACCCTTGTTAAAATACTGTGGGCTTTCTGGCGCTTCCTGGAGCCAGTGAAAAGCAAACAGTGTGTACGTGAGGAGACTCGCTGGGCCGTCCAGGTCGTGGGAGGGGTTCTGATTAAAGAAAAGGAAATGTGATCCCTCTAGTCAGTCCGATATAAGACTATATCATGAAGTTGCGGGGGGAGGGGGGATGGGAGGTGTTTTAAACATTGAATGGCGAAATTAACCTGAGAAAAAAAAACTAACTGAAAGGCAATTCTTTTTTTTTTAACTAAAAAATGAATAAAAGTTTGAGATAAGAGACGACCACATCATCAATATGATGGATCAGAACTAGTCTCGAGGCCTTTAAGAGCTCTGAGAAATACTTTTTTCCCCTCCGCTTGGCAGCGACTCAGAAGCAGTGAGGGACTTCCTGAGGAGCGGCAGGGGAGACAGGGCCAAGGAGCCTTGAGAGCAGAGTGGGCCTCTGTTGCCCCTGCTTCTCCTGGGAGAGGAAGCGACGGACAGTGAAACACACAGCCAGGGGTGGAAATAGGGGAGGGGTTGGGAGACAGGGGAGAGCCAGCAAGCCTCTCAGAAAGCCCGGGCATCCTGTCGCTCCGAGCCAGGGTGAACTCGTTTTTTAAACACCATTTTCAATGCTTTTTCTTTTTTTCCCCTTCACCCATTGAACCCCGGGAACACAATCCGGCCACTGTGCAGGCCAGTGACCCTGTCCTGGCCCGTCCCACACCGGGTAGGGGTTAAGCCCGGAGCACACGGCCGTGTGGGAACACACGCAGAGTCACATCAACAACAAATAACTGGACAACCTATTGGAAGAAAGTGTAAAAAAAGAATACCTCCGCTCTACATTCTCCATGCAGTGGGACTTGCTCTGTTAAAACAACAAGATTCTACTTCTTGTTAGTGTCTCGCATGAGGTAAGAGGAAAAAGGTGGAGCATCAATAGGTAACACGCCAGGATCCTGCTGCCAGCATGGACATCGTCCAGAAAAAACACATTTCACAAAACCAGTCCTTTTTGTTTTTACTGGCTCACCTTACCTGGCGGCGCACAGCAGAACTTCTCTTAATGAGCACCTGAATATAATCGTGTGATAAACCCTAACCCAAACACTTAGCCTTCATGTGTCTTTGCTTTTGTTTTGGGGTTGATTCTATAAATGAACAAAAATGGCTATGGTTTATTACAACACAATGCATAGAAAAAAATAAAGCTATAAACTTTATCACATCATAAATGGGATTGTGAAATAGTATTAGAGGCTGGGCTAGTTCTGCTCTGGGGTCAAGGAGAGAATGAATTGAGCGCTGCATGCTAATTGTTGCAGCTCCATGTTCAGCTGTGCGTGTGTGTGTGTGTGTGTGTGTTTAACCCAGAGGCCAGACAGTAGGTGAGGACATTAAGAGGACTGTTAGCCAAATGCAACTGACAGCCAACCCCCCCAACACCACCCCTCCCCTTTTATTCTCAATGGCAAGTAAACCCACAGAATAATAAAGACATACACGACACACACACACACACACACACACACACACACACACACACACACAGTGTATTGACCATGTTGTGTTATGCGGGTGTTGCATTACAGGGTTAGGGGCAGCTGGGTGCCACGTTTTTAGAACAAGTAAAGACAAAATAACTTTTTTTTATAGGCTATTAGCATAGCTATGCGAGAAAGAGACGAACAGACAGAGACGGAGAGAGACAGAGAGAGATTCCTTGAACGAGGAGGTATGCTTTGTAGTGGGACAGGGGAACTTGGTAACAGCTCCACAGCTGTTGCTCCTGTCTTGGTTAAAAACAAAGACATCTCTATGAAAATATGAACTATAAATCGATGATGTTGTAAAACAACTTGCTCTAGCTGCAAAAACAGTATACCTTCTCCTTTGAGAAGAACGGTTTATCCATCATTTTGTCTCAACAACTCTAGTCACAAGTGTGTCTTTCCCATCACACAGTACACCAAAACATCTGCAGAGACAGTTTGCATTACCTTGACCTCTGCAGCTCTATTGCAGAGTTGGCTATCTGTCCGCCCTCCAGGTTGTAGTTCTGGGCGCCCTGCCTGGAGAAGGAGGCAGGTAGCACCCCCTGAGTGTATGTCTGCAGCCTCCCTCTAGCCGCGGCTGGGACCGCAGAGAAGGGTGAGCTGAATATGGAAGGCCCGAACGCATCCCCGTCCGACTCCGTCCCGGGGGGAGCAGTGGGACCCGTCACAAAACTTGCTCGGTTTGTAGCCTGCAGAGCGTGGTTAGCGAGCGCCTGGGCGGCCGTGGTCGCTGCCACTGCTGCCCCAGCAGCAGCATCCGCCGCATGCATTGAGCGTTCTGGGGAAACCAGGCTCTGTCTAGTCCTTCCCTCAACTGAATCATCCTCTTCGGTTTGGATGTCTGCATCATCTTGCACTGGCCGTCCGTCCAAGGAGATCTTGCTGAGAAAAGACAGCGCAGCTTGTCTCCTCCTCGGATCTATGCGTTTCCGTGTATGTTCGCTGCTGGAATGCTTTATCTGGAGCGTGGTGGTGGATGTGTTGCTGCTCGTGGCAGCCGCCATGGTCCACCTCCAAGCGATGTCAGAGCGCGAGCAGAGATCTTACCTCGATGACATTAAGAAAGTGATGATCGTGCTTATGTTGGCTAACGTCAGTGTGGTCTGTCTTTAAAGTACATGCGTTAAACTGGCTAAAAACAGGAAGGTCACGTGTGTTCAGTATTGTGGCAGCACAGGGAAAATGTGGACCAATGGGCGCTCAGAGAAGGGAGCATGTTTTTTTCTTTTCCTGCGCGCTCCCCCACGCCCCCATATATTCTGTAGCCTACAGGGATCCGCCGTCATTACGGTAATGGGCCAATAGTTGTCGAACAGCCTTTTCTAATTATTTGTAAGAATTTTTGAACAATGTTGCCCAAACATGTACCAACATTTACTTTTTGACAAAGTGCAATACTGTGCGAAAACAATTAAAATCGAATAATGATACTCATATTGCTACAAGAACAGTGTGTGTCATATTGATTATCAACCATTATCAAAACATGGACTTTGCTTTCATGTGTGCACAAGTCAGCATGTTCTTCTTCCACTGCTCGGTAACAGCGCCATCTGGCTGACACTGTTCAGCTGCAGTTATCTTTTTAATGAGTTACGCCATCTAGTGGCTCCTCCTCACAACTGCAGCAACATGCAACTATTGGCGAGATGTACATTGCTTCCATGGCTTGTTCAAGTTATTCATGCTATGAATAACAGGCCTACTCACTGCAGCTGAATCCCTCGAATAAAAGACAACTGCTGAGACCGGTTCCAATATGAACGATGTGCGGCATGGTCAACGTGTTTATGCAGATATTTCATGCGTTCTCAGGTTAATCCTATTGCTATCAAAGGTTTATTCTTGCAATGAATGGATTCTGCTATAACACACAAAAAAAGATAAGAAAGAATGACCTCAAAACATAAAGTTATGTTATTTACCAAATTACAGCAAAAAGTATCCCAAGGCAAATTATTCCAGCCAGTCTGTTAACACGCAGTAGTATATCTCTAGTAGATATATCTAGAGTAGCTAGTATATCTCGAGATATACAATAAATAAATGTCCCACTAGATGCCGCTGTTGGACCTTCAATCTCTGCCAGACTTCCATACACTGTCACAGTTGGTTTCATCAAAAACTCAGGTAAAAAAAATAATTAATAAGGCACGATTGAAGAATAATCATTATGAATAAAATACAAGATGTAATTTTGTTTTTAACTAATCATAATTTGAATAATAACATTCTTAGCTGCATAACATAATTTTCTTGCAACGCACTGTGGGTTCAATTAATTAAAAACGGCGATTAATTATGCAACTATTCATTAGGTTACTAAACTATTTTAAAAGGTTCAAACAATAGGCCTACAAAAACAATATGCCACGTACGGTTGTTTTGTTTTGTCCTCGTCATCTGCATTCGTTTTGCGACCTTAGTCTTCCACTATGATGTCACCTGCACAGTTCAGAGCCCAGGAGGTTAATGAGGTCATCCTTTAATCATGCGTGACGCCAAATAGAGACTTTATTTAACGTAATTATTTAACGTTTCCATATTGATCCCAAACCACGAAACGCAAAAGCCTACAAGTCAGGAAGAAAACAATGTTGATATCACAAGTCAACAGTGAAATTAGCTTCCTAGTGAATACGCTATTTTCCGTCAGCAAAAAAGAACTTATATCATTGATGGAATAAATTAGCACATAACACAGGCTGATCGGGCCGAGGTGCGTGTTTGTGTACATTGTGGAAACAATAAAGGTGTCAGAGAGGGAGAGAGCTCCTGTTAATCTGAGAACCAACTTCAGACTCCGGTCCTCGCTGAGAAGCGCCGGGCTTCCTGTGTTTGTGCGGGGTTTCCTGCAGATGAAGTGCCCCGGCACCTCATTGTGATGCTGGATGCGCACGGCTCGAGCTATTACTTTCACTGTGATTAAAGGAAACAAGTGAGTGCAGTGCATCATAAATTTGCTCCAACTAACCGGTCTGTGAAATAGGAGACAATGGAGCACAACAAGTTAGATCGTGCGTTCTGCTGCAATATTAAATATGAACAATATTAATACTACAATGATGGACAGAAGACAGTAAAATGAGAAGAGTAGATATGTGTATGTGTATGTGTGTTTGTGTTTGTGTGTGTGTGTGTGTATATATATATATATATATATACATATATATATATATATATTTATATATATATATATATATACATATATATATATATATATTTATATATATATATAAATGAAAGGCTCTGTCTTTCAGTTGTTCAGTGTTGCATTGTGTGTGTGTGTGTGTGTGTGTGTGTGTGTGTGTGTGTGTGTGTGTGTGTGTGTGTGTGTGTGTGTGTGTGTGTGTGTGAGCATGCACACACACATACGTGTGGGTGTGTGTGTGTGTGCTTCTGGGAACCCTGGGAAAGTTCTCGCCATTTTGTCTTTTATATCCCAAACATTGTGAGCCATTGCAGGGTCGAGCAATTAAAATGCCTGCCGTGCTATTTCAGGGGTGTTGTTGTGCCTGGCCCTAGTTGGTCTTGCTGAGATATACACTTGGCATGCATTGCTAACGCACACGGTCACACACACACATACACAAACACACACGCATCCTCTGCACCCAGCATAATGTAATCATCTCTGTCCCCAGCTCTAAATGTCATTATCTTGTTATTGATCACCTCATTGTCCTATTATTGATCACCTATCAGGCATGTAGGGCTGCGGTCCACACAGGGGTGGAATCAAATCTATCTAAATTACCACTGTACTCAGATTATTCATGTGCTGCTGATGAACCGTTCAGATAACAGTGAGAGTGTGAGAGGCCTCTCTCTCTCTCTCTCTCTCTCTCTCTCTCTCTCTCTCTCTCTCTCTCTCTCTCTCTCTCTCCTACCTCTCTCTCTCATGGGTCTGCTTAATGGGGGCCAGGGTCTTATCAGGAACATCTGAGGAGCTCCCTGAAGTTCACCTCAGTTCACTCAATGTCACACACACACACACACACACACACACACACACACACACACCACACACACACACACACACACACACACACACACACACACACACACACACACACACACAAAGACACGCATGTGCACATGCTCACACACGCACCAAAGCTTTATTAGGGATTGACATGATGACGAATATGAATGTATACAAGAGGATTATACTTCCGAATGAATGTCAGACCTTTGCCTGACCTCTGCTCAGTTATTCAAAGACACGGGAGAACGCATGATTCGCATGATCTCAATTGGAAAACCGTGAGACATAGTAATGTTGGGTAGACATACATTTTGTTAGATCGCTACTCAATCCAAAATCACAGCAGTCGGCGTCGGCCGCTTTATGTTAATGTTTGGACAGATATTTCGTCCGGGGAAGGGGCCGGGGGTTACCTCTGTTTGGTCATAAGGCCAGGCTGGGGACTTGTGGCAGGATGCTGGTTAAGGTGAGCACGACCCAGGAGGGGGTGGGTTAGGGGGAGGGACCAGGGGGCATGGAGCCGTCCAACTATGTGGTCATGACATCACGATTGATGACTCAAAGATCACCATTGCAGCCCACCCGCATGCCCCAGTACCCCCCCCCACACACACACACACACACACACACACACACACACACGCACACACACACACACACACACACACGCAAGCACAAACACACACACACACTCACAGACATACATACGAAACACAAACACACGCACAAACACACACACTCACTCACCCATCCCACCCCACTGCGCCCCCCAACAACATCAAACATGGCGTATTAGGGTGATCTACGGCGATGGCCGGGCAGCACTTTCAACTGAGTCAGGCCAGGTCCATCAAAGGATTTATCTCCTCAGCAGATTAAAGGGGGGCCTAGGCGTCTGCCAAACAAAGACTAGCTCTGGAGGTCAGCCCAGGTCTCCGCTAGACAGAGATTTACACTAGGGCGACAGGCCTTCAGAACATTGGTTCAGGACACACAAGACATCTAGGAGTCTGGGAGAGTCAGTCTGGCTAAGAATGAGTAAGCCAAGGCTGGCGTCCCGCTCATCGCAGCTGACGGAGATGTAGGGATAGCATGTTACTGCTTTCTTAAGAAATGTCAACATTCAGCCGGGCTCCACATAACATTGAAAAAAACTGAAACTCTTTTTTGAAAATTTGGGGTCATGATGTTTTTAAATGTATTTGTTAATTTACATGTATTTACAACCGTGAGTTCGCAAATGTATTATTCTGAAAATCTTTACGACTCAGGATTAACTGTAAACACATTAGCAAGAGCGTTCGACTGAGAAGCAGCCAGGGTCAATGTTATTCAACTTTCCTATGTTTTTTGACATGTTCCTGGCGTCAGGCTTCATCGGGATTCCACAGTAATGAGGAAATGGCCTTTTGGGAATGTTTTTAAGGAAGATTAGATGAGATGTTATATACACGCTATTTATATATGTGGCGCATTGACAAATGGTTGGAGGGGATCTCTCTAATGGGCGTTCAGTGTACACTGAAACCTGGTGCTCACTATACACAAGCTGCTGTTTGTGTTTAATGTTAAAAACCTTTATCGATGTTTGTTGTTTTTTACTCCTGCTGGGACCATGTTAGGCAATGTCCATCTGCCCAGAAGGAATATTTTATTCAAATCAATTTGTGTTTGTTTCTCTACTTTCTCAACCAATGAGGTCGTTTTGCAATAGATACGAGGCGTCAGTGAAAAATCATTCATTTTAGTTCAAAGTGACAACGTCCACGAGAATTTCCCCTTTTTGGTGTTGTCCGCTGTGTGTGCATGTGTGTGTGTCTGATTGTTTCTTTTAAGAGTTGAAAACGTTGTTTTCGGTAACATATTTTGCAGGCTAGCTCAGAAGGAAAACATGCATTTGTATTCATTTGGAAGCGCGGGGGCGAGACAGAACAGACAGAGTGGGCTTGTGGCAAGATATGACCAGGCCCTGTTGCTGTTGGGGCTAGCAAGGACAGCTCTCTTGCTCTCCCTCTCTCTCTCTCTCTCTCTCTCTCACTCTCTCTCTCTCGCTCAGGGAACATCTACGTCTTGCAGGGGAAAAAGGGTCCGACTTTGGACAAAAGAGAGCCTGGGAGCCTTAAAGGAAGAGTTAAACATTCACAGGAATCTTCCTTTACACACCTTAACCCATTCACAATTTATTTTCTACACACCATATTCGTCATCCCTCGTATACGCACAGTTCATAGAAAGGAGGTCAGACCGCGTGTGAGTGGGTGAGAAGGTGAAGCAAGTAGGGAGGGAGAATCGTCTTTAACCAAAATTCCTTTTGCTGCAACGAGCGCTCCATAATAATAATGACAGGTACAAACTCTGTGCAACCTTCCTACGCTTAGGACTCCATTGTAAGGACGATGACCCACTCTGAACACAATGACGTAACTGTGGTTTAACTTCCCATTGACAACGACGAGATAGCCTAGTCATTTAATTTGTAATAAGGAGGGTTTATGCGTTGGAGTTGGTCTCAACCCAAAAAGTAAGCATAAAAGATTGTATTGTGTGGAGGTGTGCATGTATGTGAATCGGAAGTGTGTGTCTGTTCCTCCCTCTTTGTCTACATCATATGTGGGTGTGTGTGTCCGTCTACATTGTGTGTGTGCGTGTGTGTGTGTGTATGTGTGTGTGTTTGTGTGTATGTGCGCACGGCACTGCTACAGAGAGAGCAGCCAAGCCGCGCCCAAAGTGGGAGGGGAGACGTGCACTTAGAATGCACAAGGGCAGGGTCAACACTACAGCAGCGAGAGGAGAAGCTGTGCCTGGCACCGCCATCCGTGCACACACACACACACACACACACACACACACACACACACACACACACACACACACACACACACACACACACACACACACACACATACACTCACACAAACACACGCACACACACACTGACAACCTTGAGAAGCTGGCCAGGAAAGAACAGAATGTACATTATAGAGGTGCTTTCTCTCCTTCTCCTTCATGTCTTCCACTTTTTTTCTCCCTCTCATCTATCCTCCCTTCTTTTCTCTTCTTTTCTCCAACCTGTGTCTTGTGGATGTCTGGGTTGTGGCTGTTGTTGCCCGTCCTCTGGAACCTTTTGAAGCCCTTCCACTATCAGCACACCTTGATAACACACACACACAACATGCATGCCAGCACACACAGGCATACACTCACCCTCTCTCTCACACACACCGATACATACACACACACACACACACACAAATACACACCAAAACACACACACAACCACACACACACTATCAGCTTCCCGTGGTTTTTTTCTTTCCATCCAGAGCTTTGGAGGTCACATGTGTGCACTCTGTCTTGTAAACACCCAGGGTGAACCTCTGCCTCGGCGCCGGCCCCCTCACCTGCTCCACGCCGCCGCGGAGGGCCGGCGGCGTGGAGCAGGTGAGGGGGCCGGCGTTAGCTAGGGCGGGTTCTTACACGTGCCTCTGTCCACCGCGCTGTCATGTCGCGGCTTTAGCCCCGGAGGAAGTATGGAAAGAAACCCACCCTGAAACCTACCCGCCACTTTGACCCCGTCCCGACCTCTGACCTCACAGGTACAGACGAAGAAGAGTGTTCGGCGGAGAGCGGCTGACTAAACAGACTCACTGCAC
>NC_136947.1:15407449-15409949 GCF_949987615.1 Pollachius pollachius | reverse complement strand
TACATATTCAAAAAAAGTTCTGCTTATTGGGGATTTCAACATTCATGTGAACAACCGGATAAGTCGGCTCTTCTCTCAAATGTCTATTACAGATACAGTTGGCTTCAAACACACAATGGTGGAAACACCATTGTTCATATTACTCCTATTCTCGCCTCTCTACACTGGCTCCAAATAACTGCCAGATCTGATTTTATAGGTGCTACTGCTAACCTATAAAGCCTTGCAGGGATTATCATCATCCTAGCTGAAGGACCTTATCATTTCTTATAGTCCTTCTCGGCCCCTCCGGTCTTCGGGAGCTGGCCTTTTTTCAATACCAAAAGTTGAAAAATGAATCAGCAGCACAGTGTTCACCTATCGAGCGCCCAATCTCTGGAATAGTCTACCACCTGTATTCAGGGACTCTGCTGAGCTATTCAAAGCAAAGCTGAAAACCTCTGCAGTCAGTCCCGACATCAGCAGCTGCTGTCGGGACTGATGCTGAAAGCGTGGATTAAGTATGTCAGTGTCTGTGTCTGACTAGGTAAATGTTTCTGATTGTATCGATGTGTGTTTGTGTAGTCACTTAATAAGCAGTTGTCTGCTTTTTTTGTGTTCCCTTGTCCCCTTCCAATTCATAATTACATATGATATAGCGGGTTGCGGTGACTGTGACTGGATGCCTGGACTCTCCTTACGGTTAACGGCCAGCACCCCATCACCAATGATACAGTTTATGTCATAACTAAATGATTTAAAATGTTTTGCTTGTATGTATGTCAATTACATCTCCCATTGCACTCCTAACCAATCTTTGAAGGAGTGATACCCCACTCAGCATTCTTTCTCAATACCTCTTCCTTGCTAATTAAGGGAGTTTTTCTTGCCCAATGGGGGGCTAGGGCTAAGGGGGTGTTATACATAATGGCCTGTTAAGCCCTTTGAGACTGGACCTGTGATCAAGGGATATACAAATACAATTTAACGGAATTGAAAGCATGAAGACAAGTCCTGCCAGAATCCTTAAATGTTGTATGTATATCCCTGCATTCTTTCATAATGCCAAACATTAATTCAACACAAAATCCCACATCATTATTTGCGCACAAAAAACGTTCATCCTGTTAACTGTAATCACCGCAGAATATCCACTTTATATTTTCCCCCTATTCATTCCACAACACAAACAGAGAATATGCTGGCTGATTAAAACCAAACCTCATCCTCTGAAGACCTGGTCCTCCTGGGACCCACATGCGTCCTGGGATCCACCGTGTTTGAGTGATGTTATTAGACTGAGCAATGAACAAGGCCCATGAGGTGAGCAAATGTGTTTACATGTTCATGGTAAAGCAATGTTCGCGCTCAGACGACGCGGTACGTGGCGTGTTTCGTTCCCTACAGGATGAGATGATGATGAATGTTACCATGCAAAAAGAGAGATTGGGAGGGGGGCGATTCAACGGTCCGTGGTGAATCTTCCTGTGTCCCCTCCTCACAGGTTCTTCTCTTTGCTTGGTGTCCATTTGTCATGCTCCAAAGCCCCGTCCTGTGAGTGGATACACACTGTTTTGTTTCGCTTCGTTTAGCGCGTTCGCCGACAAGAAAATTAATGAGCGCTTTTCGGTGGGGGTTGAAAAAACCCTGTTTATAGCGGGTTTTAACATAACTCATACTTTTCATCTTCAATTAGCAAGTCAGTGACCATGTTATTATGGGAGTGTCTCATTTCTCGCTGTTTAAACATTAGCATCGCTCAGCGCTGCTCTCCACAGCCAAGGGTAATGTTTCCCCTCTGTTCTTACAAGCATGTCTTTCAACGTGCACAACTTTTTGGGACAAAGGACATGTGAGATTGAGCACATACTACAAATTGTTGGGTCGCTTTCCAGGTTAAATAATCAATGACCAAGAGGTCGAGTCCGTCCCCTGTGCCCTGAGGCTGAGAGATGTGTGTGTGTGTGTGTGTGTGTGTGTGTGTGTGTGTGTGTGTGTGTGTGTGTGTGTGTGTGTGTGTGTGTGTGTGTGTGTGTGTGTTCGGTGTGCATATGTGTGTGTGTGTCTGTGTGTGCGTGTGTGTGTGTGTGTGTGTGTATGTACATGTGTTTGTGTGTGTACGTGTGTGGGTGTGGGTATGTCTGTGTGTCTCGGGGGGTATGGATAGAAAGTTTCTATTGGATGTTAAAATAGCTCACTTCATTAAATTAGTTTTATTTTTTTAATTAGTACTGTTGTCACTTCTGCAAGACGCAATGTGAGAGAAGGAGGAAAATTCTCTCTGGATGACCACAAACATCTCAAAAGATCTCACTTTTATTAAAGTTTTGTCTAAACAAAGCTCTGAACTATACTATGTATATAACAAAACACACATTAGCGCGCACACACACACAAACACACTAAGACACACTTGTATCATTTTCCAGGCTTTGATTCAAAATGAGGAAATCAAGCAAGAAAAGAAAAGCTGATGTTGACATCGACACACACAAACGCACACAGACATGCACACACATCT
>NC_136947.1:15384949-15402449 GCF_949987615.1 Pollachius pollachius | reverse complement strand
GCATGGTTGACTACACTCTTAATTACATTCATATGTTTGTGTTTCTGCGGTAAGACAGAATGCTGCTGTGGATGATCCCCAATAGGATGATCCCCAAGTGATATCAAATAAAAACCTAGTTTCTTCTTGTGCTGTTAAATGTTGAGAATGCGACGTCCACGGCAGAGTTTATTCCCCTTGGAGGTCTGGCAGCGATACCACCACGGCAAACAATAGAGCAACATTCATCAGTCTGCAATGACCCATCAGAAGAATGAATCACTGACTACCAAACATCACCCTATAAAACCCCCCTGTCCCCACCATCACCTCCTCACCCCTCCAGCAATGTCGATGAACCCCCCCGCCCTCCGATGAACAACCTTGTTCCTAGTTCCTAAGCCAGTGTTCCCCACCTTTCTCCACCTTTTTCCTGTTTCCATGAGAGAGAAAAAAAAGATTAAAAAACATGGAGGGAGGCCTTGAAGGTGAGTTTCAGTTCAGAGTTGAGGAGGCCGCCATTTCAAAACACTGCCAGGTATTCCACGGAGGGGATACAACAGAGCCCGCGTGATAACAGGTCGAGTGGACGCAGGTTTCCAACGCTCGCATATAGATGCATGGTCAGAGAGAGAGAGAGAGAGAGAGAGAGAGAGAGAGAGAGAGAGAGAGAGAGAGAGGCAGAGAGAGAGAGAGAGAGAGAGGCAGAGAGAGAGAGAGATAGGCAGAGAGAGAGAGAGAGAGGCAGAGAGAGAGAGGCAGAGAGAGAGAGAGAGGCAGAGAGAGAGAGAGATAGGCAGAGAGAGAGAGAGGCAGAGAGAGAGAGGCAGAGAGAGAGAGAGAGGCAGAGAGAGAGAGAGAAAGAGAGGCAGAGAGAGAGAGAGAGAGAGAAAAAGAGAGAGGCAGAGAGAGAGAGAGAGAGAGAGGCAGAGAGAGAGAGAGATAGGCAGAGAGAGAGAGAGAGAGGCAGAGAGAGAGAGGCAGAGAGAGAGAGAGAGGCAGAGAGAGAGAGAGAGAGAGAGAGAGAGAGGCAGAGAGAGAGAGAGAGAGAGAGAGGCAGAGAGAGAGAGAGATAGGCAGAGAGAGAGAGAGAGAGGCAGAGAGAGAGAGGCAGAGAGAGAGAGAGAGGCAGAGAGAGAGAGAGATAGGCAGAGAGAGAGAGAGGCAGAGAGAGAGAGGCAGAGAGAGAGAGAGAGGCAGAGAGAGAGAGAGAAAGAGAGGCAGAGAGAGAGAGAGAGAGAAAAAGAGAGAGGCAGAGAGAGAGAGAGAGAGAGAGAGGCAGAGAGAGAGAGAGATAGGCAGAGAGAGAGAGAGAGAGGTAGAGAGAGAGAGGCAGAGAGAGAGAGAGATAGGCAGAGAGAGAGAGAGGCAGAGAGAGAGAGGCAGAGAGAGAGAGAGAGGCAGAGAGAGAGAGAAAGAGGCAGAGAGAGAGAGGCAGAGAGAGAGAGAGAGAGGCAGAGGCAGAGAGAGAGAGAGAGGCAGAGAGAGAGAGAGAGAGGTGGGGGTGGTGGTCGTCGTGGTGGTGACCGATGGGGCAGGGGGGGGGGGGGGTTTGGATCTAATGGGAGCGTCTGCCTGTAAAGGTCAGTTCCTTGAAATCTTTTTTCCCGTCAATTGGGAAAGTCGGCAGAGCGTGCACGTGTGATATCGTACACGAGGAAGTGCTGTGCTGGGCAGCTTGCGTCCCAGTGCTGGCCCGCCGCTGTGACAAATGCTACTCCAGGAATTCACTGGAATTTTGTTTTCATAAATGAGGACAGGAAAGAGAAACAGTGAAGGCATAAATCAGTCTTTCTCTCTCTCTCCCGCTCTCTCTCTACGTCTCTTAACCACTCTCACTCTCTCTCCCCCACACACTCACTCTTTTCCCTCACCACTTTTTCTCTCCCACTCTCTCTCTGTCTATATCTGTCTCTTTATTACTCTCTCTCTCTCTCCGTCATCTGCTCTCTCTCTCTCTCTCTCTCTCTCCCCCCCTTTTTCCTCTCTCTCTCTCTCTCTCTCCCCCCCCATCCACTCTCTCCCTCTCTCTCTCTCTCCCCCCCTATCCTCTCTCTCTCTCTCTCTCTCTCTCTCCCCCCCCCTCATCCACTCTCTCCCTCTCTCTCTCTCTCTCTCTCTCTCTCTCTCTCTCTCTCTCTCTCTCTCTCTCTCCCCGTCTCAGAATAGGTGACTGTACCAGTATAATAATAGAAATAATAAACACGGTGGTGATGGATGTGAGACGGGCCTGTCTGAGAACCTGCCCGGGCCCACGTACTCTGTAGCCCATGCCTGCTACCTCAGGAGGGGAGCGGCTCTGATTCCCACATTTTTGGGGCCAAACAGGAAGAAATGACGGACACAATTTCCCCTAACGATCAAACGCTGTTGACTCTGCGTAACAACGCTGGGCCGATGCAATCTGTGGCGGCTAAAAAGTAGTTGAATGCGCTGAAATTTTGGCTGTTTCCTCTCTTTGGTGCGGCCGGGGCCAGATTGGCCTTAATTAAGGACAGGGGGGAAAACAGGAAGTTTTAAAGTCATGGGATGTAATTGATTGGTTGGCCGAGCCAAAAGGTCCCTGATGGTCAGCGCAGAAGGAAAGATTCTGTGGTTGAGATGCCAAGGACCACCGTTCCACTGTGAACAGGCTAATTCAGAATGCATTCTCATGCTAAATGTAGCTTTAAGCTAAATGTATCATTGTATTTATTTCACTCTATATAAATAACAGAAAACACAACTGACTTCTGAGAATCCATTCCTCTGATTCTGAATGTTTGATCCTGTAAAAATGTATGCACACAAACGTAATGAAACACAGAAGATCCTATCTCTCCTCCTCACTCTGGTTATTTTTGGTGAGCGCTCCTATCTATAGTTTGGGAGCTTGCCATGCGTCAGCCTTGACGTATCTCCTGCTTGTTCGCTTTGTTATCAGGCTAACCCGTAATAAGAGGTCTCAGAGGAAAGCCAGCCAATCAGCAGTCCAGGGCTGGCTCCCTGAGCCGCCCACTGGACTGGACTCCACCAAGAGCGTCTCCTCCTAGCCTGGGACTTCCAGCATGCTCCCCCAACAGCCCTCTTTGTAGCTCCCTGGCTATCTGAAACAAAGAGGAAAATTTATGGCATTGCGAGCCTTCACGGAGCCAAATGATGTTTACACAGGCATACCTCGCCATGAGCGAGCACGGCCATGAAGTCTGGGACGCTGCGGTGCATTCTGGGTAAGCGAGGAGGAGCCGGTTGGAGTCCCAGCAGACGTCCTCGCCCACTGGACCCGGGAGACTCAGCCGATGATGCTCCCCTGGAGGGGATCCTGCTGAAGTAGACCGGAGATGTGGCACTAGAGCCCTGAGCGCCCCTACCTGAGGATCTGAGCTTTTCATGGGAAAAGAAGAAGACAAGAGAGTATTGGTGTGTGTGTGTGTGTGTGTGTGTGTGTGTGTGTGCAATGCCAAGCATGTGTACACACCCCCTTACACACAGGAACGATGACGCACACACCCACTCCATGCAAACACACACATATCACAAAAAAACACTGTTTAATGTAACAGTGCCATAAAGACATATGATCTCAATGTATCTCACCTGGTTTCTCTTGCCTCTCTTATTAAAATGTTGACCTTCAGTCTGACAAACTAGATTAACTTAATATAGCAATAAGTTAACATAACAGAATATCTCATATGACGCAGACTTTCATGAAACACGTGATCTGGAATCATTAAACGGCATTTCAGAATCAGGATGGACAGTACGTCATCAGCCTAGAATCTGCCTTGGAAGTAGAGAAAACAATTAGCATGTTGCTTGTTGACACGTTTAATTGGTTAAAACAAGCTCCCCACCGATCCACTTTGTTTTCTTTAGAAAAATGACTCGCGGCTCTTACAGAAATATATTCCGGGAAGTATTGCAATTGGCTGCGAGCTTGGGTTCCCACACACGGGATAGCAGCTGACTTTAATTCAAGATGCCTTGGACACAGAGCTGACTCTGGGCCAGCGGCGGTGAGGAGACAGCGTCCCCGTAACCCCGCTGTGAACCCCGCTGGATCTCAGAGCCCTCCTCCTATAGACACTCTCAATGAGTTAGGCCTACATGATTTACCGGCCTCAGCGCGCTCAGGGCCCGGAGCTGGCTCATGGAAGAGGAGTGTGGGCCACATCTCTCATTAAACAGGGGAAGCATAGCCTCTCTTTGACAAATCTCTCATTGTTGTGGAGAGACTGATTTGATAATCAAATTCCGTGTGGCTGATACTCACATTGTGTTCTTTTACATTTCCCCGTCTACGTGCACGGGACACAACGCTGGCATAGATGTTTAGGAAAGACAACAAAAGAAAATAGACAATCTGTGAATTTCTTAGAAATAAAGTTGGATATATATAGAGACAGCTCTAAAGAAAAAAATAACAAGACTAAGCTATGCTCAGCTCTTGATTAAAGATGTGTTGGTCTGAGCATATCTGCTATATGAGCCTCTAAGCCTTGTTTATTCTGGCCCATTGATATGCAATCTCACATAACATACCTACATTGCCAAACTATTCCTTAGTACAGTAAAACCAATGGATGGTTAAAAGTACCGGTGGTGTCATCCACCTCCCGATATAAATGAAGTTGGCCTTTATTTTAAACGCTTCAGTCTGGCCACAGCCGGAGATCTGTGTCAGCAGCACTCACACTCCTGTCCTCAGGAGAGCCGTTATTTAAATCACACAGAGGCACCGAGCCAAGCGCCATGCGTACACCTTCAACACGGAGCCCCATAAATAGACCCCGGCATTATAATAAAGCTACTGCATCATCCCCACCTCTTTCATGTGAGCATGTACCGCCTGCTGATAGAAGACGATGTCCCGCACAGCGCCGCGAGCGCACCGGGGCTACGTGGCCCAGACAGTGATGTAGCTCCACGCTCCCGTCGGGTCAAGAGGTGGAGGTTTTTCAGCTGTAAATGTTTTTTAAGTTCTCTCTATTCCCCAGAACGAGAGCCTCTGTTCTCTGCTCTGAGCTCCTGAGCACTTCTGCTCCAAGAAAGACTCTTCCCCTACGCCTTCCTGGCTTTATCTTCCATGCACGTGTAGGAGCACGCACACACACACACACACACACACACACACACACACACACACACACACACATACACATACATAAGCACACACACATACCCACACATACATAAGGACACACACACACACACACACACACACACACACACACATACGCATACATAAGCACACACACATACACACATACATAAGGACACACACACATACACACACACACACACACATACATACATACACACATAAACACAAACACACTGGGCACACACACATGCATGCAAACATACACCTGCACACACAAACACACATATGTGTGAGCAAATGTACGTACCTGTAAGAGCACAGACACATGCATGCACACACATACACACATGCTGAAGCACACACACATTCACGCACACATCCCAGTCACACAGTGTCACAAACACACACACACACACACACACACACACACACACACACATGCAGAGACACGTGTTTCCACGCAAGCATTTACCTAAATACACACACGGATCAGATATCACGGGATCACAGATCATAGCTCCACCCATTTCTATAACTCTTGACTCCCATGCTTCAAGGAAGACACTCCCAGTGATGAGCCAGACTAACAGAAATAGAAGCTGCCTCTTAATAAATCTGATTTACAATATATAGTAACATTAATCTGTAACATTGAATACGGACATCTCTTCTGATCCATGTTTGGAATTGTCATCTAACTTTGCTGAATATGTGTGTACGCTAAATCACATCCTCAGTGCTAAAGGGAGGTGTGTTATAACATCCCCTGTGTTGACTAGTTTCCTGTGAGTGAGTTGGTTATTGTTGACTGGTGGTGTGGGGGAGGGGATACCTTACAGGCTTGTGAGGTCATTACGGCATTATCATCTTTGTGATAAGTGCAATGAAATCGTTTGATTGAACACAAATCTGAGTCAACAAGTCTTAAGCCCTTTTTGCTTTCCAGGGACTATGTCACGAGACAACTGCCGCCAGGCATAAAAACACACCTTCTTGCCTAGCAAAGAAAACAATCTGTTGCCACTCCGGTTGAACTGCACTCGCTGCTATATGGCTGCTGGTGAACTTCCTGTCAGCCGTCTGCAGAGCTGAGTCAGTGATCCCATCTCTTCCGGAAGTCAGGTCCAGCAATGCCGGCGCTGCTGTGGTTTGAAAGCCACTGTGGAAAGATCAACGTTATCCCTCCTGGGAGACCCACTGTGCTGCTGGGTTCTGCTTTTTCTGCTACTGCTCTGCTGCCCGTTGGCCAAACAGCCGCCAGGCCTGTAGTTTGTCCCCAGTCAGTCAGCCATCCAGCCAGCCAGCCAGCCAGGGCAGGCAGGCAGAGAGCCAGATTGCCTGGCCTGGCCATTCCGTGTTGTTTAACTTGGCGGCCTCGAGGAAATAAACTTTTTTTTGTTGTTGTTCTGGTCTGTGTCTCTCTCTCTCTCTCTCTCTCTGTGTTGGACGGAATGGTTATCTACATCTTTTTGCACTGACCCCCATTTTCTACCCTGATCTCCCCTGTTGAAAACATGTCCTTTCCTCTACTCGTCTAGTCATAACTGCACTTTGGGACCCTATTCTTACTCTTCTTCTTTGGTTGCAACGAACCAAGCTGAAACATATACTGCCGGCTCACCTCCACATTATACATCACTGGGGAGCGCACGATTCGTCTCTCGGTGACCTCTTAATGTGTGTGAACACTGTTGCGCTGGTGACCCTTGACCCCGTTGAACATCTATTCCAGCGGCAAGGGGAGAGGAGGAGGAGGGGGAGGAGGGGGAAGAGGAGGAGGAGGAGGGAGGGAGGGAGGAACTCTGTGATGTTGTGTTTATAAGTCCTCCCTCGCAGCACTATGGATACTGAAAAGCAAAGCTAGCGCTGTGCCATAAATATCCCCAAAGCTGATAAATATTTGCTCATGCCTATAAAGTTTAAAGCATTAGGTGCTTCAATTGTCCCAGAGGGGGGTTTGGAGTTCCTCTTGCTCGGATACACCTTGATTTTGCCAAGTTCTGTTGTAATGTTTACCGGCACAAAATGGCGGCAGGAGCTTTCTGAACCGACATCAGAGTCGTAAAGACGAACCCTCGTGGGGCGGGGACACACTTTGACACAACACGCACACTACACAATCACCAACCGCTGACCTGTGGACAGGGGTGGCCATAACGGATAACGGTTTTCGATAATGAGAGCAAGAATAACGACAATATTAACACACACACTCGCACACAAGCACAAACCCACACTCACACACACACACACACACTCTCGCTCTCGCTCACTCACACACAAACACACACACACATACACATACACCCAAACACAGACACACACAAACACACACACACACACACTCTCTCTCTCACTCACGCAAACAGACACTCTTACACACACACACACACACACACACACACACACATACACACTCACAGACAAGCAGGCACACACAGACATACACTCTCTATCTCTCGCTCACTCACACACACACACATACACACACACAAATTCCAGGTCACATTCAAATAAACTCATCCATTACCTCTCTCTTTCTCTCTCTCTCTCTCTCTCTCCCTCTCAAGGCACACAGGGGCACAACAAGCAACAAGAGCTCGCTGAACTCTGAACGGTGAGCCTGGCTCTCTCTCTCTGTGGAGCCTGGTACATTCCTCAACACTCAATAAACTCGGCTAACTCAAGATGTCAAAGAGCAGGCAGATAAGGCTAATCCCCGCACATAAATCTCACCGTCTCTGAAAATCTCAATTTCATCTAGTGACGGCAGTACTCAAGAGGTCACGTTGCGCTCCAACACACTGAACACTGGGGCAGGTGCTTGGCCCGGACGGCTCATTGGGGACCCAGGAGAGGTGGTCCTTCCTTCCTGAAGGGACGAGGGGCTAGGGTCCGCCGTCCTGCAGTGAAGCACCTGACTAGGGCTGGTCTGCGTGGAAGTACAAGGGGCTGATTTACTGGAAGCAAGAGGGAAGAAGCAACACACTCCAAGTCAATTTACAACTTAATCCCGACTCGTTTAAATCTGTACCTCCCAACGTCTCTGGATAAATATATCAGATGTCTGATGTTCTTAGCAACGCCGGCCACAGTTAATTATTTGAAAATACATAGGAAATCCTCTTCACATATTAGCTGATAAGATCTGTTGTTTTTGCTTTGCTCACTTTCCTCTGGTGAAGAAGAAAAAGCCCTCAGTTGAACCAGGCCAGCCTTAGCTGGAGCGTTGAGAATGTATGCATTTGTCTTAAACAGAAATAGTCCATGGCAACTTCTACAAAAAAGGATAAATAACTTATTTAAAATAGAGGATGGCGGTTTAAAAATCGCTTGTGTCACCAGAATGATTTATTAGAAACAATTTAAATAAACTATTTTTTTAACTGTCTGAAAACAAAACAAAAAAGCAATACAACACAATTCAAAGCTAAAATAAACCTTATGTTTAATACAAATAAATAAGTCCAGGAAAATGGCAGGGCCCTATATGGATGACACAATTGTAAAATGCATTTCTATACACCAGTTTCATAACAGCTCTTCGAAAGGCAACACTCCTCCCGTTACAGACTAGCCAACACATGACATTACAGCCCCAATACATTTAACCTTCACACATATTGCTATGGGCCTACCTTGGCCGCCAGTCACTTTGCTCTAAAGCAGCCATTCAAACAGCTTTTGTGAGTTTCCATGGTTATCAACAGGCCTGAAATCTTTGGTTCTTTTCTTTTTTTTCTTTTTTATGATGGGGTGGGGGATTATTCATGAGATGTTTACTATCAGTATGGACTGATGATTCTTTGATTGTAAAAAGCTGTTTCAATTGCATAAACATAGTCTAAATAACAGAACATGAGTTAGCTTTGAACTTGTTTTCACTTAAATGGTGTAATACTGTCCACTATTACAAGTATTAAGTGTAACAAAATGCCCAGGTATGAAGAAGATTTAGGTGCATTAATCTTAGTCTGATTTAGTTTGTGTGTTTTTGTGTGTTTGTGTTTGTTGGTGTGTGTGTGTGTGTTTGTTTGTGTGGTGTTTGTGTGTGTTTGTGTTTTTCAACTCCCCTCCTCTTCTACACACTTTCACCAGTTACAAACAGACGACTAATAAATTTGAAAAAAGTACCTTCATATTTCCCAAGAGTCCACAATGTTTGAATATCAAAACTTTTCTAGATTTCATAAGCGGCTCTTTTCAGCAAACAATTACACAACGAGACGAAATGACATTGATTGCCCTAGTCTTCAATACCCTGTGTAGACCAAAACTGGTTTCAGCCAGATAACGTAAGAGCTATTAGCGGTAAATGGGCAGATAAAAAAAAGATTGTTCTAATAACCACTCATCAAAAAAAGAAAAAGAAAAAAGACATTCAAACTGTTTTTTTTTTTTACTTCTACGCTATAATTATATCTTTATTAACAATCATTGCCACATATTTAACAATGGAAGATTTATAAATACTTTGATTCATGGAAAGTTGTCTCGGTTTTTTGTAGTTTGATTCCAGTTGCAGAAAAATAAAATACAAAATAAAAATCTGAATTTCCTTTGAGGTTAGTGTCATGCCTCTCCGAGCACCGGTCATTCCATCCAATTAAATTTTTCTCGTTTTTATCGTTTCGTTTTGGTTTCTTCTCCAGAGTGGGAAATCCATTAGAAAAGTCACAAAGTGGTCTTTCGATGCGGAACTGAGAGTTGACTCTGCGTCATAGAAGAGAAGAACGATAGATCGAACATGGAGAGGTCCAGAAACCGTCCACTGGACGTCCCCGGGGTAGAACAAATATCACCTGCGTGGCTTCTGTCCAAAAACATTGTCATAGGGGCCCCACGCGTGACGTAGCGCAGTTCTCCACAACATTCTGGACGAATACAATCCCCAGATATTCCACTCTTGAGTCCCGGGTGGAGGAGGAAGCGGAGGATCGGCAGCAGGAGGAGGAGCAGGGGGGGAGGGGTTGATAGGGTTGGGTGGTGGCAGGTGTGTGATGAAGGTCACCCATGAAGGACCACCAGCCCCTCCCCATGAAGGACCACCACCCCCTCCCCTGCGGCTTTCTCTTCTCCGCCCAGAGGTCGGCGGGGGGTGTTGGGGGCTATGGGCTTTATCGGGGGGGGTGGGGTACGGCAACGCTTTTGATGCCCTCGAACACCCCACCCTATCGCTGCCCCTCCCCAGACCCCCAGCAGAGACGCGGGGGAGGGGGGCGGGGGTGGGGGCTCAGGCCAGGGCCATGGGGCACCAGGGCTCGCCTCTCACGGAGGAGGCCACGTCGGAGGGCCCGGACAGACCCACGCTGGTGTACAGGCTCTCCTGGCCCGGGTACTTCCCCCCGGAGAGGGACACATCACTGGAGCCCGACAGCACTGAGGAGCTCACCTGAGAGACCAAAGGGGGGGAGGATGTTACCAAGGTTACAGCACACGCTGGGTATTAGTACACGCTGGGTATTAGGACACGCTGGGTATTAGTACACGCTGGGTATTAGGAGACGCTGGGTATTAGGACACGCTGGGTATTAGTACACGCTGGGTATTAGTACACGCTGGGTATTAGGAGACGCTGGGTATTAGGACACGCTGGGTATTAGGGCACGCTGGGTATTAGGACACGCTGGGTATTAGTACACGCTGGGTATTGGTACACGCTGGGTATTAGGAGACGCTGGGTATTAGTACACGCTGGGTATTAGGACACGCTGGGTATTAGGACACGCTGGGTATTAGTACACGCTGGGTATTAGTACACGCTGGGTATTAGGAGACGCTGGGCATTAGTACACGCTGGGTATTAGTACACGCTGGGTATTAGGACACGCTGGGTATTAGTACATGCTGGGTATTGGTACACGCTGGGTATTAGGAGACGCTGGGTATTAGTACACGCTGGGTATTAGGAGACGCTGGGTATTGGTACACGCTGGGTATTAGAATACACGCTGTGTATGAGTACAGGCTGGGTATTAGTACACGGTGAGGGGTGGTTATTCCGTGATTAAGGGAATGGGGTTCAGAGACTACAGAGTTGTTTGTGCTAACCCGGGACTGAAAACATTGGTGTGGAGCTACAGTTCAGAGTTATCATCAATAGCATTCGGTACATCCATCCCCATGGTGAACACTGTTCCCATGGATCTTGTTTTTAACAATCATTTCAAATTTATATATATATATATATATATATATATTTATATTGCAATGATGGCAATAATATTGCCATGTGTATATGAATATATTTATATCTATAAATACATAAATTTAGTGGGATTATAAATATATGTACCTTTTTTTTAAGTAATTATTTATGTTTTGAGTGGACAAACAAATAAAATAAAAAGGTGAGTGCTTGTGGCTGTTGAGTGAGTTAAGACAAGTCAAATAATCAAATCGTATTAATTGGCGCAAATATTCGATATTTGTAATAGAGTGGGCCTGCATATCAAACCGATCTAATAAGAGCCGATCTTACCCCTGACACCTGGGTGGACGGCGAGTTGTTCTTGGAGCAGTCCTCGGAGTTGGAGGAGGAAGTGGAGGTGGGGGTCATGGGCACCGTGCTGTTATTGGCTGAAAGGATAAAACACAAGAAAGGTCAGTCTGTCGTTCAGGTGGTTGCAAAATATAAAACCTCGGCGCTGGCGAACAACTCGATGTTCTTTTGAAATGTAACATTAAATGAAATGCTTACAGGATGAACCCTTTGATTTATTCAAGGTTTTGGGTTTTCTTTTCCTCGTCTGTATCCCTTCTTTCTTCATGGCGAGGGGCCGAGGCACCTGTAGAATACAATACAAAATACTGGTTGAAAATTATATAAAATAAAAATATACAAAATTGTATTCAACTATCAAATATAGCAATGCATTTTTTTAATTGACGTGTGTTCGTCCTCATAACTGATAAAAAAACATATGTGGCGGAAGCTCTGCACTCACGCCGTGTAACTTGGTGTATAGTCCGCAGGCGTTGCACACCGGCTCTCCCTCCGCGTTCCTCCGCCACAGGGTGGTCGTGCTCGTCTGGCAGTTTGCGCACGAAAGCCCGATTCTCCTGGAGGAGGACTGGGGAGAAGAATAAGCAGAACATAAAGATGGATTCGGGCAGAACCACTGCGAGGAAGGCAGTGATACCCCGGGACGTCTCAGGCCTACTGACTAATGGGATCGTTGGCTGCGACCCAAAAGCTCTTTAAATCATTTAGGAAGAAAGCGATGGCTTTAATTTGGGTTTCGTTCGGTTATCTTTCCCCGAAGTTCCTAACAATAATACTTAGTTACGTAACAGTAGGCTAAGGCCATTTAACACAACCGTAAGTGTGATTATTTCTAAGGGCTGTTTTATCAGGGAGCTCAGGCCGGCCTAAGAGCTGCGCATTGTTGTGCGTAAAGGCGCCAGGAAAATACCCACATCCAAGAAACCCCCCTTGTGCCAGGTCAACATTATTCTGAACGAGGGCCATCCTAATGGGAACTTCCAAGCCTGTTAGGAAAACTTTAATTCTACACGAAAACAAATTTGTTTTGTTAATGAATTGGGAAATGGAAACGAGTAATAACGATGATTCCAGCCCGAATACAGGCCTGCATATTTTAAGCGATTACCCTCAACCCCCGCACGCTTTGAGGTGATGAGGTAGGACATTGAGGTGGTCTATCGAGCTGGGATGGGGCTTACCATCCGTTTCTGTGGTTTGATTAAGGGTCGGCTGAGGCCGTTCATCTTGCTGTACAGGCCGCAGGCGTTGCACAGAAAGTGTCCGGTGCCGTCGCGTCTCCATAGCGGCGTGGAGATGGAGCCGCAGTTCACACACTCCCGGCCTTCTCCCATGTCGTCGAAACTCTCTGAAATCACACAAAAAAACAGGAATTAATTAAAATAGTACACATCAGGCACCTCAGGGTTTGTGAATTCATCCTTACCAGATTGTACGATGGAAGTGATAGATATTCTAATCAGATATACATTAGTAGTTCTGTTTTTGCATCAGGGAGATTTGTTTTTGATATATTTTCTCCTGACTTTATTGGAGGCTGAATAGAAATGAAAAATGGCAGTTTGACAGAAAACGAAGTATCTAGGTTATTCTAATTATTTTTTGTGTGCAATGACTAGAGTTCTAAATACATGCATTCATTAACATTAAGTTGTAATAGATTATAACAATACACACCACAGTAATGCACCCAATATGAACGTAGGTCTATATTTGCTCTATTTATGTCTACATTACGCTTGAACTAAAAGGCCCTGCAGTTCCAGACTTTCCACAGCGGACAATTTAATAAAAAAATAATGAATATAATTAAATCGAAATAAAAAGCTCCATACCTCCGTTGGGTCCTCGTATTAGAGACGTCGCGGAGCCCCTGTTCTGCAGCGTGTGCAGCATGGGGTTGTCGAAGGGCCCCCCGGGCCACGGGGAGGACAGCTGGGACGGCTGCGGAGCAACGTAGTGCGAGTAGGGGCTGGGGTAGGATCCGGGCAGGGCGCGGGACAGGCCGTACTGGTCCCGGCCGCCCACGTTCAGCGGGTTGGCGTAGCCGCTGTCCCGGGACACGCCGTTGTTAATGGGCGGACTCGGGGAGTAGTGGAACCGATTGGACGCGTGCGGGCTCCCCGTGGAGTACGACGGGCTCTCGGGGGTCGACTGCGACCACACAGAGTGGCTGGCCACGGCGTGGCTCGGCTGACTCGAGCCGCCGGCCTGTAGGTACGACAGGCTGGGGATCATGGGACCCACCCGGGAGCTGGGCACGTACACCGGGGAGTTGGGGTTGGAGTGCATGTAACCGTTGGAGGAGATGTCGTATCCGGTTTGGCTCTGGGCCGCCGCGATGGCGAGTGTCTGATACATGTCGGCCGGGTCCACGAGCAGGCCCGTCTTAGGCCCTCCGCCCGACAGCACCAGCTTGTTGCCCTGGTCTAAGTCCGTGAACAGCGGGAGGTCCTCCGAGGCGGCGAGGCCGTTGGCGTGGTGGTGGTGGTGGTGGTGGTGGTGGCCGAAGTGGACGTAGGAGTGTAGTGATCGGCCCTCGGAGCGGTGCCGGTGTCCCAGCGCCACGTCCAGCTCGCTGGGCGGCTGCGGGGCGGCGGGGGAGCGCAGGTCCTCGGTGGAGGGGTGCGCCTCCCCCCTGCTGTCCTGAGAGTGCAGGTAGCTGTGCTCAGCCGGCGGGGACCCGGGGCTGCTGACTTCTCGCTTGACCATGGACCAGCTGTTGTCACCCAGCTCCATCCAGGGGCAGTGCTGATACACCGTGATGTTAGAAATAGTGAGGGCTCAGTTTCCCCTGGGGAAAGGAATGAATAAAAATTTTAAAAAAAAGCGTTAAAAGCGTCACGATTGGGGGGGGGGGGGATACTTCAAGGCAAAAAAGATGAACCCACTCCAGAGATGCCGATCTTTGAGTGTTATTGCGAATGAGAGCGACAGATAGATCAAACCGAGGTTAACATACCAAACTAAATGCATCATCATCATCATCCTCAACTATCGTCCCACACAGTCCCAGCCGGGACCCGTTCCCCATGGAAGCACACTTTGATTGGTTCATTTAGAAACAAATATCCACTCTAAAGTTTAAAAATACCAGTAAGAATATATAGATACACAGGGTCCCAGTTTTCTTCCCCCCGAGAGGGGAATGGCAAACGATTTATCATTGACTCGGTACCACAAAACTAAATAAAGTGCAGTAAAGCGCTTTCTAACGCACCATCCACGTCCTCCCTGCTCCGACCGCCTCATAATTACACCCAAAACACACACCGCCGGTGATAGGAAACACAACGCAATATGTCTTGGAAGCAAAGAGATAGCCTCATGATAAGGCTCATAACAGATAAGACCCAAAGGAGGGCTAGTGATAAAACAATACCCCTAAATGATTTAGGTACTCCGCCGCTGGACCGCAGGACAGATGTTGACCAGTCCGCCGGCGGGACAGCGTGGAGAGGAGAGAGTTTTAAAGTTATAAAGTTGGAGCTGTATCCCGACCCAACACGTACCTGTTAGTTCTATGGCTCCATGGGGTCGCGAGTTTAAAAAAAAAGTTTGCAATAGTGTGCAGTCGTAGCTCCAGGAGATAATGAAAACGTCGGGAGGCTCTAGCGAGGCTTTTGAGAGGAGGCGCTTCTGGCGGCCGGAGAGGCGATCAGCCCTGCGGACCAATCAGAACGCTGCTGGGGGGGCCAGCCTCAGCTCAGCCCTGAAGCCCATCGGGATGAGGACGAGAGTGGATCAGGGTCTTGAATCACAATAAGTTGCCAATGTAATCACGATTCTCGTCCTCTTTCGTTGTTTTCTTTGGGGACAGCACGTTTAAGCAGACTGAACAGGGAAACAGTTCTCATTGTTAGTGTTAGCGTTGTTTTGCATACGGAGGATTTGCATTCATGCCGACCAGGAAGGCGCTGCACAGCATTCCGCTTTGTTTTTAATGCACAAATATTTAAATTAGACTGCTCACAAAATAGCAGGCCTTTATTTCTGCATTATAACTAAATGGCTCAATGGCGTTCACTTATGTCCACTCTCTTAATATGTGTCTGATTAACATAAAAATACTAATAAAATAAATCATGCAGGTTATTCTTGAGGTGATTTATTAACGGTCTGCCTGCCCGGTTTCCCTCTTTCCAATAATGTCTGTGGTTGTGAATAACCAAAAGGTGAGTTCAAGGCCTATTAGACCTTTTCCATATTACTCGCAAACGAAAAATAACAATCTTTTTATAAATTAACCCTCTCTAGTCTTATATTATTTGTATTATTTCTGGAGCCATAATTAAATGACTATTATCCCATTTGATCAGATCTTCCACTTCCGATTGGACACAATTTGCATGTCTCCTAATTAGTTTATTTTAAGGAGACGTTTCTCGGTGGGATTAAAGGCTTTTACCTGAATAGGAGCCCAGCCCACTGCACGCTTCTTCACTTTGATGCTGGATGATGCATTCAGCTGGAATATACATTGGGGAGTGACGTGATCAAAAGTAACAAGGTGTCAATCGAATCATTCTGTGACGGCTCTTCGGTCGTGTTCACAAAGGGCCGCAGATCGTCCTGCACGCATCACCCGGAGGACCATCCGCCAGGTATTCGTGTCTATTTACATTCGTGTCTGGCAGGAGATAGGCTCTGCAGGGTGACTCCTCGGTAGAAGGGTGGCTGGACTGAATTAAACCGAGGTGGGTTTGCTGAACTTTGAGAATACAGTCATGGTGCAACCTGAGTTCAGATTAATTTTACGTTCATAACAAACCAAATAGGCCTAATTCTGGTTCACATTTCTGTGTGTGTGTGTGTGTGTGTGTGTGTGTGTGTGTGTATGTGTGGTGTGTGTGTGTGTGTGTGTGTGTGTGTGTGTGTGTGTGTGTGTGTGTGTGTGTGTGTGTGTGTGTGTGTGTGTGTGTGTGTGTGCGTGTGTGTGTGTGTTTGTGAGAGGTCAAAGAATAATTGTTGTAAGATAGCAAATGGCCCCCAGCTATGTGGCTCCCAATCCTCCACATTTTCTTAGCCTCAGTAGCGATGGAGTTTCTCGAATGGTGGAATGGAAGGAATCCATGGCACTAGGCTACTGTCTCCAATCACAAGCTCTGAATGAACGACCATGTCATCGAGGTGCGAGGAGAGAGAAAGAACCCCCCCCACACACACACACACACACACACCATCCACCCCCCAAAAATCCCTGCTTTTGGCTGCTGTCTGCCTCAGCGCCTCCACTACTTGACTAATGAGGTGTTCTCGCAATGATGCCAAAGTTGTGTTTCTCTGACAGAGTCGCTCGTGACGAATCACTGGGGGAGCAGTTGCGAGACGCCGCGGAGTCTCCGCCGTCCGTATCTTCCCGTTCTCCAGGGGAGGCGGAGCACGCGGGCACGCTGCACGCGGGCCTGGGGGTCCTCGTGACGGCACACAGACAAGGCCGACATATAAACACATTTAATCACGTTCGATAGGGTTTTAACCAGCCAATTTAAAATCATAGCAAGTCACATTGGCATATAATAAATAAGAAGACAACGAAAGTAATCATAATACAAATGTTTTTTATAATAATATTTAAAATGTAGAGGCTTAATCTACTAATCCGTGTGAAGTATATTTAAACATGCGTTCAAATCTAAGTTTCCGATTTATTTCTAAATATATTTCTAGGTCCAATCTCAACAAATGTTTGTTTATTTCATTGCATAAGGGCCATTCCTCCTGGGAGCAATTACCATATGTACCGACATGATAGTGATTATCTCTCTCAGAGTCACAGTAGTTCTAAAGGCCTACTGATTAAACAATAAGGCTTTAGCAGACCTTGTGATATGTTGTCACTGAGATAACAATGGTCAGGGATTACTCCGATTTGATCTGCGCTCTTTAACCGATTATTATTAGGGTTTATAAACAAAATGGATACCAAT